>NW_021620222.1:727676-728702 GCF_004785775.1 Grammomys surdaster | reverse complement strand
CTCTCTCTCTCTCTCTCTCTCTCTCTCTCTCTCTCTCTCTCTCTCTCCTTTAAAAAATCTAAACTCATAAGAGTGCTTAGAACTCTACAATTCTGGCCCCTCTAACATAACCCTGCACCCTCTCACTTTGCACCTGCTTTGTAGACTTGACCTTACAGCGTCTCTCCAATCTTAGCCCACAGCCTTCTGCTCCCTCTGTGTCACCCACTTTAGGTCTCAGTACCACTGTTCCTTTCTCTTGAGGTGCCTTCTCTGTTCCTTTTCATAGTATTCTGTCCACTCTCTTCCTACCACTTCCCCACATTTCATACCATTAGTTTGTGTGTCTATTTCATGAGTGTACGATGTATGTGCACCAGCTGATGCACGGCACGGGAGCCTGTGTGACACTGTCTTGTTGACATAGGAGGGGCCAGACATGAGAGTGGCATTATGTCTACACAAGGAGATCCTGGGATGTATAAGAAAGTGAGCTAAGCATGAGCCTGTGAGGTAGCCAGCAAGCAGCATCCCTCCATGGATTCACTTCGAGTTCCTTCCTTGACACAGTGATGGATGCACTTGGACGTGTGAGCCTAGCAGAGCCAGCCCTCTCCAAGCTTCTGTCAGTCAGAGTGTTCTTTCACAGTAACAGATGGAAACTACAACATAGCTTTCCATAGCACCACTGCACACAGCACCCATCTTCCTGTCAGTGACTCTGATATCTATTTGGCCAGGTTGGACACATCGGAATCTTTTCTTTGGTCTTTGGGATGAATACAAATTTCCTTTATGTTGGCATTTAGTCTAGGCTTCACCCCACAGTTACCTGGCAACAGCCAGGTGTGCCTGACTCACTATAAAAGGGGCTGCCTGCCCCCTCCTCTTTCTTGTGCTCTTGCTCCCTTCTCTTCTTCTCTTGCTCCTGCTCCTTACCCTCTCTCTCCCCCATTCTCCTCCCCACCCTGTCTGTCCACATGCTCGTGGCTGGCCTCTACTCTTCTCCCTCTCCCTCTCCCTCTCCCTCTCCCTCTCCCTCTCCCT
>NW_021620222.1:694275-727576 GCF_004785775.1 Grammomys surdaster | reverse complement strand
CCTCTCCCTCTCCCTCTCCCTCTCCCTCTCCCTCTCCCCCTCCCTCTGCCTCTGCCTCTGTCTCTCTGCCTCTCTCTGTCTCTCTGCCTCTCTCTGTCTCTCTGCCTCTCTCTGTCTCTCCTCCCTCAACTCTCCTCCCCATGGCTGGAATAAACTCTATTCTATACCATACCATCATGTGGTTGGTACATCAGGAGAAAGGGATGCCTCAGCATGGGCCCATAGAGGAACCTCCTTCCCCCACACCTTAACAAGCCTCCACCACACATATCCCTGGTTTCTCTTTCTTTTTATAAAACACAACACTTTACATCTTCCCAGAAAAGTCATAAAGCACTAAGAGACATTACAGTATTCACCTAAGTAGGCTTATTGCCTGTCTTACTTCTGTCCCTCCCAGACACCACACACACCATATCTCTTACACAGAGAACAATCTTTCTCTATCGATCTGCTCATTCCACTGCTTTGCTTCAACCCTTGTAACAGTTCATAATGAACCCATTCATTTATTCAAGTACTTGCAAACAGCTCTGCATGCATTTTATATTTTAGGCACCGTTCCCAGTACTGATGACACAGGGAGGTTTCTGTGACAGGCACGTTCCTGTTCTCAAGGAGTCGAAGTTCTGAGGATGTGGTCCCATGACATAACCTTCCAATGTTTTAACTTGAATTCGAATTCATCATGGCATATTTTCTCTACCTGTGTCTCTGGGTACCACTTTTCACAACCTAGTCTCCACTCAAGTATACTTTATGTGAGCCTATAGAAATTTAAGGCAGAGAGATAAGGGTGGGAGATCACCTGCTAAGCACTATCTGTCTGTCTCTGTCTTTGCCTCTGTGTCTTGGGGACAGTCTGTGGAACTGATCATGAAGAGAGGGATGAAAATCCCTTGTTTCACAGTGCCATGTGCATTTTTCTCCCCTGGGATTTTGCCCCAGAGTGAGACATGTATCTTTTGGTTCACCCAAATAACAAATCAACTAGGTGACCTTCAAAGTCCTGAAGTCTCCCAAGGCCCCAAAGTATCTCCATCCCTTGAAGTGTATGGGATGTATAAAGGTTAAGAGGCTTAGTGAACTCAGATTCTCAGGACCTCAAGTTTATTATGGACTTGGGGCTTCTGGGGTCTCCATGGGTTTTTGTAATTCCCCAGATAATGGGAACTTTGTATGTGATGCAGTTTCCATGGTCTTCCTTGGCTTCAGGTTATCTTCCTTTTCCTGGAAGGTGAAGAAGGAGTGGGGAGAAAGGGAGGTGATGCAGCTGATTTACAGGGAAGGAGCCAAACCTGAAGAGGAACTCTGAGTAAACATGAGTCAAATGGTTGCTTAACTATCCTCACAATACCTCGGCTGGAGCCTTCAAATCCTCTCTTTTCCCTCTGGTCCCTCCCTGGTGCAACTAGGGGCTCCCAGAATATCCCTCAGATTCCTGAGACATTGCATACAATGTCCTCAGGCAAGTTTTTCACCATGCTCTGGATCACCCCGACCCTCTGGTTTGGTTCTCTTTCTGTGAGAACACCTCTTCCTACCAGCTTAGTGACTCTCTGAGGGCCAAGCTGAGTCTGACCCATCCCTGGGACCTCACACTGCACAGCCTGCAGATTAGGAGACACTTCAGGAAATACTGGTAGGATTAAAGAGATGCCTTGCATGGGTTCCTTTTCTTATTGCTGACCAAATAAATACCTGCCGCATAGGGAAGAAAGATTTTCTCTGGCTCACAGTTTAAGAAAACATACAGCTCACTGAGGTGGGGTGGTAATAGCAAGAAGAGTATGAGACAACTGGTCACACTGAGTCTCTAGTTAGGAATCAGAGAACAGACAGACACTGGGACCAGGATACAGAAGCTGAAGCTCCACAACCAACCACACACCTCACTTCCTTCAGCCAGACTCCACTTCCTAAAGGTCCCATAGTTCTCCACAACAGCACAGCCAGCTGAGAAACAAGTGTTCAAATTACACAAGCCTATGAATGTGTGTGTGTGTGTGTGTGTGTGTGTGTGTGTGTGAGAGAGAGAGAGAGAGAGAGAGAGAGAGAGAGAGAGCGCACAAAGGGACACTAGCTCTGTGCACAGGGCTTTAGGAGGGATCTGGTGAACTGGTTGGAATGAAAAATTTCCCTCATGGGCTCCTGTATTTGCTCACTTAGTCCCCAGTTAGTGGCACTGTTTAGGGAGGTCACAGCCTTTGCGATATGGAGCCCAGCTTTCCTAGAGGAAACATGGCACTGGGGGTGGGCTTTGTGTGTTTATAGTTTCGCCTGGCCCACTTACTGTCTACACTCAGCTTCTTACTTGCATTTGAACATGTGAGCGCCCTTCTCCTGATGCCATGCCCATTACCACATGCACAATGGACTTTTAAACCCTCTGGAACCACAAACCCAAACAAACCCTTCCTTGATCTTGGTGTTTTATCACAACAGAAAGTAACTAATAACAGCAGAGTGCCTATGGTCCTGAAGACTCACAGATGACAAATAAGAATGAAGAGAGTACTGTTCCATCCAAGATGTCCTGGGGTTGAAGGTTCAGGGCAAGGGAAGGAGCAACCTAGCATTTGGTTTGGATGAGAAATTAGACACAGGCTTCCCTGTGTTGAACATTTGTTCTTCAGCTGGAGGTACTGTTTTGGGAGGTTGTAGAATACTTGGGGATGGGTGAAGGGCTGTAATAGGTGGCTCAGTTAGAGGCTGGCCTTGCTTCCTGCCTGAGCTCTCTGCTTCTCTAGAGCTAGAGTTACAGTCAGTTGTGAGCTGTTTGATGTGTATGCTTGGAACAGAACTCAGGTCTTCTGGAAAGAGCAGGAAGTGCTCTTAGCCACCAAGCCATGTCTCCAGCCAGAAAAGTTTGTTTGGTTCATAGTTCAAGGTACAGTCCTTCATGATGGAGAACTCAAGGCAGCAGGAACTTGAAGCAGCTGATCACATCACTACCACAATCAGAAAACACAGAAATGAACTTATGCATGCCAGCTAGTGTTCAGCTCAATTTCTCCACTTATATGGTTCATAATCCCAGCCAAGGGATGATGCCACCCACAGTGGGCAGGTCTTTCCACCTCAATCAATGAAATCAAGACAGGCCCCACAGGCATGTCCAGAGACCTGTCTCCTGAGTATTTCTATATCCTGTCCAACTGACAGCCAGCACTGATAATCACAGACTGTATTTCTTGAACCATAAGCCAAAAACAAATCCTTTAAGTTACTCTTGTAAGGTATTTGGTCACAGAGCTGAGACTTAAGGACTACCTAGTCTCCAAGTACTTGGCCAAGACTCGGGCCTGAGGCTGAAGGTGGCTGCTGCCTGCTGAACACCAGAAGTCAAGCCTGTGGTTTCCACTCTGATGCTACCACTACTGCTGGGTAGTGGGTGGGTGGAATTAATCCACTTCCCAGTGGGGATTCAGTGTGTGTGTGTGTATGGTGTATGTGTGTGTATTATATATATATATATATATGTGTGTGTGTGTGTGTGTGTGTGTATTGTGTGCATATGTATGTACCTGTGTGAATGGAGTATGTGTGTGTGTGTATGTGTGTATGCATGTATATATCTGTGCATGTGTGTATTATATGCATATTGTCAGTATGTGGATGTATATGGATGAGTGTGAGTAGTGTATATGGCATGCATGTATAGTGTGTATACACACATGCATGTGGTATTTATGGTGTGTCTGTATATGATATGTTTATAGAGTGTATGTGTGTGGTATGTATAGTGAGTCTGTGTATACGAGTGTGTGCTGCGTGTGTGTGTGGTGTATATGGACCGTGTTCTGATAGTCCTAATTATCCTTTGAACTATGTATCTTAATTTATTCCATGAGGCTCTTGGAGTCTCAACTTCAGTGAAACAATCTGCAAGCTCACTGGGCCTTTTCCAGGCTACAGGCTGGGCAGCATCTCTCCAAAGCAGCATGCAAGCTTTCTCCCACTAACATACTGTTCTGCTGACTGGATTCCTTTCTTGGGGGAAGGAGCACTCACCGAGAGCTTATCCTCAGAGGATAGCTCAGTTCTGGATTCCCTAGGCTTCTTGGGCTTCACATGGGATCCCAGCTGTAGAGACCGTCTGTGCTCTCATCTGTGAACACTTCTTTGCCTGCTTTGTCCTGAGAAGCTTCACTCTATGGAGATGTGTCTCTGATCAGTTCCTCTATGCATCTCCATGTGGGCTCTGGCTTTGATCAGCATCCAAGTCTGGAATCTCAACAGTACTGCCTGCCAGCTGGCTGTTTTATCTAGGGACAGCCACCCAACTTCTCTGTAAGTTGCTCTCTCAACTACTGAGCCATCTCTGCACTGTCTTGTCATTTGTTTGTTTGTTTGTCTGATTGATTATTTATTGAGAAAGAGTATAATGTATCTTCCCAAGCCAGCCTTGAACTCACCACATTAAGAATGACCTTAAACTTCTGATCTTCCTGTCTCCACCTCCTGAGTGCTGGGAATATGGGCACACACTATCACACTCAGATTATGCAGTGCTGGCTGGGGATTGAACCCATGGCCCCATGTATGCCAGGCAAGCACTCTACCACCTGAGCAATAGACCTAGCCTGTATTTGTCTTTAAACCCACCTTCTCTTCACACTATATCACTTTGCTCCTCTCCTCTCCCCTTGATAGAGAGCCACCCAGTCCTAATGACCACCCTTCTCAATAGGATTAGAGGGGATCAGGCCCTCATGGTGGCGTTAGTGACTTTATGAGAAAGGGTTCTTGCTCTGAATTTTACCTTGTGATATAGCAAGAAAATCCTTGCTGGATCTAGATGCCAGAACTATGCTCTTACACTTCCTCAGACTCTGGAGCCCTGAGATAACTAAACCTTTGTGTTTCATAAGTTAGCTCATCTCAGTTATTCTGTTGCAGTAACAGAAAACTAGCTAAGACATACTCACATGAAGGGGAGGAGGCAGAAAAAAAGTAGTGTGATTGCTATGGCTGCATAGACAACACCCTGTAGCAGAGCTTCCAGGAAAATCTGGGGAGCCAAAGGGCCCTTTCCTGGAAGTAGAAGACATTTCAGTAAGGCTTTCATTTTATAAGTAAAAAAAAAAATCTCTAAATGACATTTTGTGTGTTGGGTAGGGGCATTGCATGCAGCACAGTGTGCATGTGGCGGTCAGAGGACAAGTTGCAGTAGTCTGTTCTCTCCTCTCACTGCGTGACACCTAAGGATTGAACGCAGACTGTCAGCCTTGGCAGCAAGCATCTTTCCCTATTGAGCCATCTTGCACTCTCTCAGGAAGCCTTTAAGGGCTCAGATTCAGATTCCAAGATGTGCCCCTCTTCTGGCCTCAGTGCTAGGCCCTCCCTGTTCACTGCCCTCACCCAGTCTCCAAGTCCCTATGCTCACTCGACATCAGTAGGATGCTCAGACCATAGATTCCATGTTGGTTCTTTCCCTCACAGAGAAGAACTGTGCCCATTTCTGGGTCCTTGGCCAGGCTGAGGGTGCTGTTATCCCAGGGACCAAGTGTGGTAGAGGTCACCTGGAGGTGGCCATGTCCACTGTTCCCATCCACAGGGACACCGTCCACGCACCACTCCACAGAGGGTGTGGGGATCCCATGAAAGGAACAACTGCACTGCAATGTCTTCTCCACAGAACAGAAGGAGTTAAGCAGTCTGGCAGTCTCTGTGGAAAGGGAGGGTCAGGGGTCAGGGGCCAGGGGTCAGGTGTCAGGAAGGAGACCTGCCTTTCCTTTTTCATCTTCCTTCAGGACCCAGCCTTATTTTCTATATTTGCCACACTGGGGTGAAACTCAAAGCCTTCTACATGCTAGATAATGCTTTACCACTGAGCCCACTCCCAGATCCTCACTGGGGGACTCTAGGCAGGTGCTCTCCTGCTGAACTATGTTCTCAGTGCCCTCCTGGGGAATTCTAGGCACAGAGATGGTGTCTAATCCAGAATGACTCCCTGTCCTGTACACCCTTCTCTCCTCTTTCTTCACAGTCCCATCCGAAGCTTCCCCAGACAGCTCTAGAAGGGCTGCTCATCTGACTTACTGAGCTGTGGATGTGGCAGGTCCATATGCAACAGCAAGAATTCCCAGGGATACAATACTACTCACCGTCAGGAGTGAGGTGATGACAACTGAAAGAAGATGAGGAGGTGAGTGAGCAGAAATGTCCTTGCCAAGCAGGTACTTGAGACCCTCTTGGTCATCCCAAGCATCAGATGACCCAGAGAAGCAAGAATTAAGTGGGACAAGATGTTCAGGCATTTCTAGGGATAGGGAACATCCACTAAGATCCTCCGTGAAGCCCCAATACTGTGTATTCGAGTGTTTCAAGCTCTCAGAAGCTAGTAGGGATGCATGGAAGGATAGTTCACTGTGCAGAGATGGGATTTAGACGTGTGTTTCTTTGGAGTTCTTCCACTGGGGCTACTTAAGAAATGGCCAGGTTGGGAATGACTGTAGGCCAAGTGACCATGGAAGAGGCCTCTGTTGTTATTGAGAAAGAGTGGTGTGCTTGAGTTGAAATGTGAGGGACAGGGGACAGGATTCAGAGGGGTGGGTGGAATTTAGACTTCTTGGTGTTCCTTTCACTGTCCAGAAATGAGTCTGAGTAAATCAATCAGAAGTTTATAGCCAGATGTGGTGGCTCACACCTGTAATCGTAACACTTGGGAGATGGAGGCAGGAGGATTGCTGTGACTGGCTGTAGAGAGAGACCAGGCTTGTCTCTGGCTCCCGAGTACCAGGATTACAGAAAAACCAACAAAGAATGATTGTTCCTACCCTTCACCTCCACAGAAAGAGGACGCTACCCAGGTTTCCTGGTCATAAACACTCCTTACGTTCACACCGAACACGAGCCTCATTTCTGTACTGTCGACTTTCTTTTTTCTTTGTTTGCCAACTTAAAACCTCGCTCTGGATATTGGAATAAATTCAATCTGCATCCTGGCCCAAGCTTTGCCGGTAAATCACCACATCACTCTAATCAAATTTCACCCCATCTCCAACTTTGTTTGCAGCTTCACATCACATGCGTGGAATTTGCGCTGGAGATGTAGGGCTGGATCTGACTTCATAATTCTGATTTCTTCCTGCTCTCCTCTGCCAGGCTTGAAGGAGTACGTCTGAGATGGCTCCTCGTGAATCCCTTCCTGGTTTTCCTTTGCTCTTTCTCATTTTACTTCATGTCTTGTTCTCAGGGCTCCACAGAATTATTTTCCCTCAGCACACTTCTATCTGCCTGTCTCCTAAGCCCTCTTGCTAGCATGTGCTCTCCAACTGTTAGAATGTTTTGCTTTGTTTGGTTAATTTACACGGAGTCTTATGTAGCCCAGGTTGGCCTTTCTGTGTAGCCAAGGATGACCTTGACATCCTGATGCTCCTGCCTCCACCTCCCAAGAACTAATTAGTGTGTAATTAGAATTAATTTACCAAGAGGCTAGCGGGAGCCTAATTAATGTATTAACCTGGCAGTTATGGCAGATATGGATTCTTGGATTACTGATTTACAAAGCTAGCTCTCATGGCCACTAAACCGATCATTAACTCACAGGCTTCTTGTTTGTTCTATTAGTAGAATGGTGATCTGCTAGCTTCTTTTCAGGTTAACCTGGTGACACATTGAAGGTGACTGAGGGGGTGACAGGATGAAGAAGAGCGTGACAGAGACAGGACAAATAAGTGACAGAGGGATGACAGGTTGACTGGGTGACCGAGGGGAGCAAGATGAACAGCTGACCAAGTACTGAGGACTGACAGGCTGACTAGCATAGAAAGAGGCACCCGCGAACCGACTGGTGTGTAGTCGCTCTCTGCTGATCCAGAGTTGGCTTTGGATGAACCAAGGAGCTCGCGGTACCTCGATGCTGAGGTTGCCAAGCGGCCTAACCGCTCTGTGGCTGCCTCGTGAGAGGTCCAAGGATGCCACTGGCTGAGGATTGACTAAGGGAGAAACTCCACGTCCCCAGAAGCTCATCAGGAACAAACAACGTCCATGTACAAGAATTCTTAGACCTTCCCACAGGCCCAGGCGGCCAGTCATCTTCTGTCTGCCAGGTGCTAGCCACAAGCGGGCTGCATGGCAGTCTCAGCAGTTCTGCAGTGTGTGTGTGGGGGGGGGGGGGCGGTTACGCACGCGCGTGCGTGTTTGTCTGTCTGTCAGTGACCTGGTGAAGTAGAAGCATCTTATCCAACAGCCGACGACTAGCTGTGCTCCTACACTACAGCCAATCAGCGAGGTTATGATGCATAGCCACCACAGTCAGGAGCTGAGCGGTGCATGTCCCGCCCCTTTTTGTGGTGGCTCTGAGCCAATCAGAAGCTACTATGGGACGCTGAGGCCTCCCTGGCCACTCTAATGAAATCACAGGTTGGCCTCCAATCCTGCTTGCTTCCTTTCCTGTTGGTAAGCCCTGCTTCATTTTCTTCTTCTTTACACATTACACATACTTTCTGACCCATTTCACATTTTCAAAAATGCTTTTTTAAAAAAAATTATTTTCAAAAATGCCACACACGGTAAGAGTCATTTTATAAATTTAGCCATTCTGGTGTGTGTGTGTGTGTGTGTGTGTGTGTGTGAGAGAGAGAGAGAGAGAGAGAGAGAGAGAGAGAGAGAGAGAGAGAGGAGAGAGAGAGAGAGAGAGAGAGAGAGAGAGAGAGACAGAGACAGAGACAGAGACAGAGACAGAGACAGAGACAGAGACAGAGAGACTGGCTCACTGAGATTTTAATTTTCATTTGCCTGACAATCAATATGACATTATCTTATATTCTGTTTTTTTTAACTTAATTATTTATTTGCCTTACATCCCAACTGCAGTTTCTCCTCCCTCCTCTCCTCCCAGTCCTACCCCTTCCCCTCCCTCTCAATCCTCTCCTCCTCCCTTTCTCTTCAGAATATGGGAGGTCTCCCATGGATATCAGGCAGCCTTGGCATATCAGTAGGACTAGATGCTTCTTCTCCTACTGAGGCTAGACAAGACAACCCAGTAGGGGGAAAGGGTCCCAAAGGCAGGCAACAGCGTCAGAGACAGCCTCTGCTCCTTCTGTTAGGAGTCCCACATGAAGACTGAGCTACACAGCTGTTACATATGTGCAGAGGGCCGAGGTCAGTCCCGTGGACACTTTCTGGTTGGCAGTTCGGTTTCTGTGAGCCCTATGCGCCCGGTTAGTTGATTCTATAGGTTTTCCTGTGGTGTCCTTGACCCCTCTGGGTCCTACAGTCCTTCCTCCCTCCCTTTCTGCAGGACTCCCCAAGCTCTGCCTAATGTTTGGCTGTAGGTCTTTGCATCTGTTTCTGTTCCATTGCTTGGAGAAGCCTCTCTGATGACATCTGTGTTATGCTCCTGTCTGCAAGTACAGCAGAATATCACTAGCAGTGTCAGGGGTGGGCTCCCTCCCATGGGATGGGTCCCATGCTGGACCAGTCACTAGTTGTTCAGTCCCTTAATTTCTGCTTCATTTCTATCCCTTCACATTTTGTAGGCAGAACAAATTGTAGATCAAGGGTTTTATGGCAGGGTTAGTGTCCCAGTCCTTCCACTGGAAGTTTTGCTTGGTTACAGATGGTCAGTTCAGGCTCCATGTCCCCCATTGCTAGGAGTTTTAGCTGTGGTCACTCTCGTGGATTTCTAAGAGTTCCCATTGTCCAAGGTTTCTAGCTCATTTTAGAAATGCACCCCCTCCAATTCCAGCTGTCTTTCCAAGTACTCTCTTCCTCTGTCCCCACCCCTCTCCCACATAGCTCCCCCCCCATCCATCCATGATGTCTACTCTGTTTTCCCTTTCTGAGTGAGATACACACATGTCCCCTTGAGCTCTCCTTGTTACTTAGATTCTTTGGGTCTGTGGATTGTAGCATAGTTATCCTTTATTTATGGCTAGTACCCACTTGTGAGTATATACCATGTTTGTCTTTCTGGGTCTGGGTTATCTTATTCAGGATGATCTATCTATCTATCTATCTATCTATCTATCTATCTATCCATCTACTTACTTATCTTCTTCCTTCCTTCCTTGCTTCCTTCCTTCCTTGCTTCCTTCCTTCCTTGCTTCCTTCCTTCCTTCCTTCCTTGCTTCCTTCCTTCCTTGCTTCCTTGCTTCCTTGCTTTCTTCACTTTACATCCTGATCACTGTCCTTCCTCCTGGTTTCCCTCCCACAGCACCTACCCCTACTCCTCTTCTCCGCTGAGAGAATTGAACCAGAACCCAAAGCCCCCAGAAATCCCCTAACTCTGGCACATCAATCTCTGCAGGGCTAGGTGCTTCTTCCCCCACTGAGGCCCAAACAGACAGCTGAACTAGGGGAATGGATTCCACAGACAAGCAAGAACTTTAGGCGTAGCCCCAACTCCAGTTTGTGACCCACATAAAGACCCAGCTGCGTATCTGCTACATATGTGCTGGGGACCTAGGTCCAGCCCTTGTATGCTCTTTGGTTGATAATTCAGTCTCTGAGAGGCCTCAAGACTCCATCCAGTTTAGTTGACTTTGTTGGTCTTCCTGTGGAGTTCCTATCCCCTTCAGGGACCAATTTTGTCGTGTGTGTGTGTGTGTGTGTGTGTGTGTGTGTGTGTTGCCCAGGCCAATGTGGAGCTCATGGCAATCCTCCTGCTTTAGTCACCCATATGCTGCTCTTACAAGTTTGAGTCACAATGCCCAGCTCCCCTGCCTGGTTTTGTTCATTGTGCTGTTATTCATTTACTTTCCATTCATATTTCTAATGTTTTTATATATATGTATGAGTGCCTCCATCTATGTCTGCACACCATGTGCATGCAGTGCCTACAGAGGTCAGAAGAGGGTGTCAATCCCCTGGGATTAGGTTTACAGACAGATCCCCTGGCATCTCTAGGAGAGCAGCCAGTGATCCTAGCCACTAAGCTGTCTCTCCAAACTCTCCATTCATGCTTTTCTTAGCTGTTTTCTCTGATCTTAAGTATCATTAAATTTGGTTTAAAAAGAAAATTCAATACTGTTTGTACAGGAATAAGAAGAATAGGAGGGTTTTAGATTTAGACTTTACATTCTTGTCTTACATCATACTGCTACTAAATGGTGCCTAATTCTACAATCATTTAAAACTTACTTGCTTTTTGTAGAAGATTCTAGTTGGCTTCTGGTTCTTGCATCAATTGACCTAAAATACCATCCAACTCCAGCTTCAGAAGGTCTGATGCTATCTCGTGGCTTCTCCAGGCACTTGGACTCACATGGCACATGCAAACACACGCACACACACACATACACTGGCCAGTGAAAGGTGAGGCTTCTGGGCAAGAGAGAAAGGAGCCCTGGCAATTAATTAATCCTTTACTTAATCCGCACCCCCCCCCACCGCCGTTTAACAATAGCCGAGGAACTGAGCAGACAAGGAGAGAAGAAGAGAGAGGATAATTAAGTAGATATTAATTCACCAGATAACTGCAGTTTTTGGTATCAGGGTAACTTAGAGTTAAGACAGTGAATTATAGAGTAAGCAAGAGTTAAGTTTTCTAGCACTAATCAAGCACAGAGGTTTATAAAGTAAATAATAATAGTGTTAAGTTTCCTTGGTGTTTAATGAAGCCTAGAACAGTGCGAGATTTTAAGCACAGAACAGTAAGATAGAGCTAAGTAGTAAAATAAAGCATAGAAAGTTATAGAAAGAAGAAGCCAGTGATTATCAGCCACAGAATGAGCAAGAGAGTGTTGAAAAGTCTCCAGAAGCTATCCGCTCCAGCATCCAGCATAGTTAGAAAGTTATAAGATCATCAGTCTTTTGACCTTCATCTATCCAACATCTGTGCCCACATCAGCTTCTTCCCCCAAAGACAGGCAAAAGCACCCAGCAAGACTCTGTCTCAAAAAAAAAAAAAAAAAACCATCTAAAACAAAACAACCTCAAATAAAAAAAATTAGGTAAGGGAAATCATTGGAATTCATGTGTAGAAGTCACAGGGGACATACACATATACACACATACACCACACCCACACACACACACACACGTCATCCAGCTTAATTTGACCAATGATGTTAAGCACTGAGATTGATGAACCCTTCCCCAGTCTAGCCTGAATGGTGTTGCAGAAGCTAGAATTGGAGCAGCTTGTCCGAGGAAGTGGTACTTCATCTTAGTGGATCTAAGTTGATTTTTGTATATGACTGAGAGGTCTGGTTTCATTGTGTGTACAGATATATGTGTTTTGTTGAGAGAGGCTTACTTTTCACCAATGTATACTTTTTACTTCCCTTTCAAAGATCAATGGCTGGGAGTTGGAGAGATGACCCAGCAGTTAAAAGCACTGGCTGTTCTTATAGAGGACCAAGGTTCAAGTCTCAATACCCACATGGTGGTTTACAATTGCCTGTAATTCCAATTCAGCAGATATGAAGCTACCTTCCAGCCTACGCAAGCAGGCTGATCTCATGTGCGCAAACATACATGCAGGCAAAAATTACACACAGAATAAAAATTTAAATTAAAAAGTTGTCAGCTGTGGTTGTGTGGTTTCGGTTCAGACTTTGAAAAACAGTGCCATCACACCTCTGACAGGACCCTTATTCCTCAGGGTTGAGTTGACTATGTAGGGTATTGTGTGTATCGGTATGACTGTTTGGATTTAAAGAACATTTTTGTGTGTAAAGAATAGAGTTTCCATTTTGATTAGTCTGCACTGAGGCTGTAGATTGCTTTTGGTAGGGTGTTTATCCTCAGAGATTATTTCTTATGAGGAGGTCTTTCTGACTTCTGCGCTTTTCCTGTATTTCTTTAGTGTTTTAGAGTTTTCGTATACATATCTTCCACTTCCTTAGTTAAGTTTATTCCTGATACTTTTTAAGCTACTGTGAATGGCATTGCCTCCCTGATTTCTTTTTCACTGCATCTGTCACTGGTACATAGAAATGCGTCTCTAGACTGAATCTCTAGAAAGCCATTATCCAGGAGGCGGTAGAGGTGATTTGGTGGGTAAACTGAGGACCTGCATTTGTATTCCCAGCATTCACATAAAGTTACATGTGACAGTATATAACTCTCATCAAAATATTGAAGGTCAGAAAGAGGTGACCCAGGGGCTCGCTGGCCAGCCAGTCTTGCCTAAACAGCAAGCTCCAGGTTCAAGGAGAGAGTTTGTGCTTTAGCTAGGGTTCTATTGCTGTATAGATACGCCGTGACAACAGCAACTCTTATAAAGGACAACATTTAATTGGAGATGGCTTATAGGTTCAGAGGTTCAGTCCATTCTCATCATGGTGGGAAGCATGGAGGCATGCAGACAGATGTGGTGCTGGAGAGGTAACGAGCTGAGAGCTCTAGATTTGAATTGCCAGGCATGAGGAAATAGAGTGACACTGGGCCCTGGCTTGAGTATTTGAAAGCCCAAGGCCCACCCCCAGTGGCACACATTCTCCAACGATGATGATGATGATGATGGTGATGATGATGATGAGAAAATAGAAGAAGGCACTGAACATTGACCTCTGGCCTTCATACATGTACTCATGGGCAAGAGCATTGGCACACACATGTATATATTCATCCATATGAGAGATGTGGAGAGGGAGAAGGAGAAAGAGAGGTAAGGCAGGAAGAGAAGATAGGGACCATTATTATACTGAGTACAAAAACCAAAAATAGAGGGAACAACTTCCGGGGACGTAAACGAAGGAGCGCAGACTCTGTCCCAGGTCTCTTATTGCAAGGTCGGACCATGTCAATAGAGTGTGAGACTCACATACAGCAGCATAACCCACTCTGGGATCAGAATGATCCAGGAATCATCCATGAGCCATAGAGGACACACGTGCTTCACTGAGAGCAAAGCTTGGTGGATTTAGATCTCTGAGTACTCCTGAGGCTTTACCCCCATGAAATCCAGGGAAATCTGGATACTGCTGTGTTCCTAAGGTAAGGCCTTCTGCAAGGGTCTTGGATTCTCGGAGTTGCTGTGTGCCTTGGGGTCCTGCTGATGAGCCTGTGTGGAAACGAAAGAAAAGAGTCACATGGCAGGACACAGGGAGGAGGCTCAGGGAGGTAGAGAGGGTCTGTACGAGCATTCATTATAAGGCGATTGTTCCACAAATGGTTCTGAAGCCATCACTTAGTCATTCACTGGTAAGGGTGAGGTCCTTCACGAGCTCACCCATCCCATGCTCTCTACTCCACCCTAGATGTGCCTGAATCACCATGTGCATTGCGTACTGGATCCACAGGGGGGCAGCACCGTAGAGATGAGACACCGGCTCAGATGGCAAAGAGATGAAGGCAGATTGGGCAAACAAAACATGATTGCTAACGTGGCTGCCGTGTAGGTGAGCCAGAGAGACACTGAAGAACAGCAGTTTTCCCAAGGCCCACTTTCTATCTATGGTCTCCATGTGGTGGAGGCGTCATGGCAGCGTTGTTAGCACAGGCATGAGGTGCCAGTCACAGACAGGTGCATGGAACATACTGGAGCCACAGCATCAGATGCTGATGAAGATGGGTAGTGATTCTAAAATGTGATCGATTCCTGCCTTCAGTTTACTGCAACATTTCTGACCCTGGTCATGTTTACCAGGAGAGGAAAATAAGGCACACCGGAAATCGGGGAGGGAAGAAGGAAGGCAAAGGTCAGCGTGGAGAAATGGGTATAGGTGGATTGAAGCCCAGAGGGAGAGAGGCTAGGTGGTATTTCATGGCGTGAGGAGCGGAAAGAGCAAAAGAAACGCACACTGGGATCTACACAGAGGTGGTACCAGCAGGAAGGTGTGCTCTGGGTAGCTATGAGTGGCTGAGTCAGGCCCCAATATGGAGGGCGTGAAAGACACGTGGAATGCATGGACATCATATGACTAACCGTGATAGGATTTTCACAGCCCACGTGCACTGACAGCTTTGTCGTCTTCCTTCTGCAGAAAATCACACTGAGGAAACAAAAACTTGAAGTGTGGGCACTTGAGGGGCTGTGTAAAACCGTCCCCTCCACTGTGCTCTGGAGATAGACATGGCCAGCCACCTCTACCTCGTTGTTGAAATGAGTCGGTCACCAAGTGCTCCAGAGCACAGACATCTAGCCCAGGTGCCATCCCCTACCCACACACCCCTGTTTCATTTGCTCTGTGTATATCCCTTCACTCCCCCATTCCTGTCGTCCCCCCAGGCCTCCTTTATATCCCAGGGGCAGAACTCACATGAGAAACACGAGACAGAGCCCAAGAATCAGGAGCTTGATCGCTGCCTCCCCCACAGCCACCAGGACCACCTCTCTCATCTGGCCTGATTTCCCTGCAGAAACACATGCACTGGGCTGGGCTCACCCAGAAAACCACAACCCAAGTCCTTCCTCTCTCAGTTGGACTTCGATATTTGGTGTCTCAACTGACAGTAATGAGAGTTTGAAAACAAAACCCATTGAATAAGAAATTTCCTTGATGACATAGGTGTGATGAGTCAACTCCCCAGCAGACAGGACGGTCTCTCACCACCCACATCACAAGGAACCCAAACAAAGCAATTCATAAACAGCAACAAGATCATTGCAAGATAGAACTTCTCAGAAGATGGGGAAATAACCAACGAGAAAAGGAGAACACTGTCTCCTTCACTGTCAGTTAAGTGAAAACCGCAGTGGGACACTTCTGAGCACAGTGACAGTCCGTGTTTTCCTAAGAAGGGAATGTGGGGTGTGTGGAGCTCCTATGTGCTGCTAGAGGGGTGGTAAAGGTTCACTGTGGAAACCTTCGCACACTTAGAGTGAAAAGCAGAATTACCATCTCTCTGGTGGTAATCTCCCTCCTGCTGTGTGCCCAGGAGAGGGGGACATACTCTCAAACACAAACATGTGTTCCCCAAGCCTGGTGCCCAGTAGCACAGCAGAAATGACTCCAGAGTCTGTCTTCTGACAGGAGGGTGTGCAGGTGTGGTCTATGCAACACTGGGATGCAGTTTGGGTCCTCAGGGAATGTAATACTGTTGTGTGCCACAGAGATGAGACCTGAACACAGGATGCTGGGAAACAGCAAGTCAGAGGCATTTCCATGGGTTTCAATTTTGTAAAAATGTGAAGATAAGGCAAATGTGCAGAAATCACAGCAGGTGTTTGCCAGAGGCGCACAGGGAGTGATTACGTAGATCAGAGTTTCTATCTGAGGACGTGCAAAGGTTCTGGAGACCAATAGTGTGCTCCTTGTTATATGGCAGTTGTTAGTGATGAAGTTACTATTGTATAGATTATATACTGATAAAGTTAATACTGGATGAATTTATGTAAAGTAAAATTATAGATATAAAAACAACCAGGCAATTCCAAAGTCCTCCTGACAACAGAACTCCACAGCAATTCTCAGAGACTGGAGTGTGGCTTACGGCTCATCCCAGGATCAGGCTGAAGGTTTTGCCACAAACTGTATAAGTAAACACAGACCACTTCATCCCTCTCCATGAGGAAGGCACCTTTCTCCACACTTTTCTTAAGACCTGCTTCTCAGTAACTGTCAGATTCAGATATGGGAGCCTTCTGTATTTGAGCAGTAGCCACGAACCATGTCCAGAGGTCCAAAGGATTGAGGAGTTTGAGGGCTGAGGTGTTAATGTATCTGTGTGGTCTGTGGATGGGGAGGGGTCACTGGTTCTGTAGCAGAGAGTGTCTGTAGTGTGAGGAGAGGTGGTCTGGGAGCTGAAGAGTACCTCTTCTCCCAGTCCATGATAGCTCTCCCTACCTGTGACAGCTTTGGTGGGACATGGAAGAAGGGATTCTGTTCAGAATTTTTTAGGAAAAAATTTCCATTTTAAGTTGAGCTGAAGGCAAGACAAGACTGGACTTCCCATAACTAGTTAAGACAGCATAGTCAGAAAGACAGGGCCTGTGTGTTTCCAGGACCCACAAATAGTCAGGCTACCAAGACACAGCTACCATGAACCCCTGTTTTATATTCAGAGCCTTGTTTCCTAACCCAACACTCACAGGTAACATTGAGCTGGATGGTCCTTTTCACAGTGACGCCTGCTCCAGAGAAGGTCACCAGACAGGTGAGTTGGGTACCATGGTCCAGGGGCTGAGGTGTGAGGGTCAGCACTGAGGAGTTTGTGGTTCTGGAACTCAAGGAGGTGAGGGCAGCTGACATCCAGGAGAAGGTAGGGGGTGTTCCCTGCTCACAGGCCCAGGGCACAGAGCAGGTCAGATTGCTAGGATGGCCAGCTTCCAGGATCCCTGGCATTATTATGTCAGGAGTCCGTGATAGAGCTGAAGGAGGAAGGGACGGAGGGAAGGAGGGAGACAGACAGACAGAAAGGCAGAGACATAAGCCATGATGGAGACACTCAAAAACTCCCTGGACAGCAGACTGCCTCAGAACAACCATCTTTCCTCACACAGCCCAGCATCTGCATCATAGGATCTACCGAGAATGAGGTACAAGTCTTCCAACACACACACACACACACACACACACACACACACACACACACAGTGCCTTAAGATACTCTCAGGTGACTTCATTGCTTACGGGTCACATGCAGCGACAGCTGGCTTTTTTTGTAAGAGTATCTCACAAAAGGTTCTCTAACCACTCTGAAGAAGTACACTCCTGTGTCATTTTTCTGTGCATCTCTGATGAGCAGGGAACAGTCATGGTTTTGTGGGTCGCCAAGGAGTAGGAATCGGCCCCGTGTTGCCTTCTGCACTAGTTGTCTGGGGTCATTTGTGGCCACTGGAGAGTCTTCATGGAGACTGGCCCCTTCCTGGAGCCAGGAACCAATGACAGGTCCAAAGGTGGGCCCAATGGAGGGGTAGGAGACATTGCAGGGCACATGGACACACAAGCCCTCCTCGACTGTCACTGACTTGGGCGCCACCATCTGGAATTCTGATTCCTGAGCCAGGGAGCCTGCAAAGAAATGAGAGGTTGTCTTGGTCCTGTCCCACCAGCCCCTGTACCAGCCCCCACCCCCACTCACCTGCACACAGCAAGAGCAGCAGCAGTGGCCACAGCATAGCACAGTGAATGGTCCTGAGTTCCTACAAGTCAAAGGGGAAGGAAGGTTGGGTGACTGAAGCTTCCTGTCATGGTAAGAGTCTCAGACTATGGTGTCACAGGACTGAGAAGAAATCTCACTGGAACCCCAGTAATGAAAGCAGGCAGAGAGTAACTGACCAGAGAAGGAACTTCCCACTCATATGCTATCAGAGCTGCCACAGAGCTTGAAGATTAAACACTTCAACTTTCCACATGTTGGGCTACACTCACTGAAAGGAGCCCACCCCCTGCTCCTGTGTCCTCTCTGTGGCTTCCTCCCATTCCACTGGCACCATCGGAACATTAGATGCTGTCTGAAAATCCACAGCTTCTGAATCCTCTCAAAAGTTAGGCTGGCAGAAGCAGGGTTCAAAGGGTTAACAGAGGAATAAGGAATAAAGAACGAGACACTTCAGTGCACATGGACACACAGGCCTTCCTCACCTGTCACAGACTGGGGCACCACCAGCTGGAATCTTGGCTCCTGAGCCAGGAACCCTAAGAAATGAGGGGGGGGGGTGAATGTCACCTAGGGTGAAGTATGCAGAAATGAATAAGTGAATGAAGGCATGAAGAAATGAATGAGCATGTAGCAGAAGCACATCATGAGAAGCTCCTCTTTGCTGGAAAACTGAGAGGAAAGACTAAAAAGGTCTATATAGAACGAGGAGAGCCTCCAGCTGCTGCAGGGAGGGGCTGATGAAAGAACAGACGGGAACGTGACTACCCTGTGTTCTGGCAAGTAGGTTTTCAGGAATAAGTGGACAGAATGGGAGGACCAAACTCCAATGGCTTTGTAAAGTGTGGTCCCCAGGTTGACCCTCCTAATGCACTTACTTCTTTTCCTCAGTTGTCCCTGGTGCAGACCACACAGAGCAGGTTATATAGACCAGCAAGTGGGAAAACATCCAGAAGATACTGGAGAAGATACCTAGGGTTTCAGAGGCAGATGTCCTCATCTGTGTCTCTTCTGTGGCTCAGTGTTAAGCAGAGCAATTAAAGTTCCTATCTTAGGGTTTCTGTTTCTGTGATAAAATATCGTAAGTATGGTTGTCTGGATGAGAACACTCCCCTCCATGTAGCCTCATATGCTTGAACTCTTAGCCACCAGGAGGTGGCACTAGTTGAGAGGGATTAGGAGGTGTGGCTTTGTTGGAGGAACTGTATCACTGGAGGTGGACTTTGAGGTTTCAAACGCTCAAGCCAGGCCTAGTGTCACTCTCTCTTCCTGCTGACTCTGGATCTGGATGTTGAATCCCCAGTGCCATGTCTACTTGCATGCTGCCGTGCTTCCCACTGTGATAAAAAAAAATGGACTAAACCTCTGAAATGGTAAGAACACCCTAATTAAATGCTTTCTTTTATAAGAGCTGCCATGGTCATGGCATCTCTTGACAGTAATAGAACATTGGCTATGACAAAAGTTGGTACTAGGAGTTAGATGTTGGTGCAACAGGTCTGACCATACTGCTGGTTGGTGGAATGTGGACTTCAGTAGTTTAGACTTGAATATCAGTTAAACACTTTAAGGGGGTTAATGGGCCATACTGGTAGGAGCAGGCACAACAGTGGTGCTGAGAGCAATGAAGATTAAGACGGCCTTGTCCAAGAGGCTTCAGAGGAGAAAAACATTAGTAGCTGCCTAGAGACTGTACTTGTGATATTTTGGAGAAGAAGGTGGCTGCTGCTTGCTGGGGCTGGAACATGGAACCCTTGTTGAAATACATTTTCACCAGATTTATGTTTTCAACAGTTTTCTTAATTGCCTAAGCTTGGCTGGCATTGAACTCAGAGATTGGCTAACTCCTGCCTTCTGAGTGCTGATATTAAAGGAGTATAATGCCTAACTAGTCCCAAGCTTTTTTTTTTAAAGATCCTTTTCACCTTTTAAAAATTCCTCTTCACAAGTTAGAATCTTGGGTAGGTGAGGTCTTGCTCTGAGGTCACCACTCTCTTTATTCCACTTAGTGTTAGACTTTTCTTCATTCTGTTTACACTTCCTGGTACTCCCTTTTGTCTCAAACTATACATTTTGTAGTTTTCTTTGCTCAGTTTGCTTCTTTTTATTATAGATTTGCATAAGACTAGCCACTAGTAACCACAAGACTCAGTCAACACTGGGCTATTTGGAAATCTCTTCTGCCAATGCAATTAACCTTTAGGTTAATTTAGGGTTTTAACCCTTCAATTTAGCATCAGGCAGACTTTTCAGACAAGGGCAAACAGTAGCCACATTCCTTGATGACTACCAGCCAGACCTCCACTGTCCAAGTCACCCTCAGCACCGCTGTCTTCCATGCTCCTACTAGTATTTTCCGTTAAGCCTTGCTTAAAATGTCCAATCACTTTTCTAGTCCAAAGTTCCAAATGTCCCATACTTTTCTAGACAAAAGCATGTCTAAGCAAAAGTCTATCTCAGCGATACCCCAGTCCCTGTTACCAACTTTTGTCTTAGTTAGGATTTCTGTTGCTGTGAAGAGACACCATGACCACAGCAAGTCTTATAAAGGAAAAAAAAGCATTTAATTTTGGCTGGTTCAGAAGTTTAGTCTATTGTCATCATGGAGTAAAACATGGCAGCCCACAGTATCATGATACTGGCAAAGGAGCCACAAGTTCTACATCTGGATTGGCAGGCAGCAGAAGGAAAGATTTGGTGCCAATTTTTGTTTTAGAGTTTCTATGGCTGTGATAAAACACCATGACCAAAAGCAACCTGGAAAAGAAAGCTTTTGTTTCATATTGAAGCTTGTAGTCCATCATCCAGGGAAGTCAGGGCAGGAACTCAAGGAAGGAACCTGGAGGCAGGAACTGATGCAGGAGCTGTGGAGGAATGCTGTCTACTATCTCGAACATCTTGAATTGTTCTTTTTTCTTTTTTGATCTTTTTTTTTTTGTTATTTTTACATGCCAAAGGCTGCCCTCTCCCAGTCTCCTCTTCACAGAGTCCCTCCTCGGTCTTCTGAGATGGTGCCTCCCCCTTACCCACCAATCCTGGGACATCAAGTCTCTGCAGGATTAGGCTCATCCTCTCCCACTGAGGCCAGACAAGGCAGCTTTGATAAGAAGCAAATGCCACAGTCAGGCTACAGCTTTAGGGGAGAACCTCTGTTCCAGTGTTGGGGGACCCACATGGAGACTGAGCTACTCATGTACTATATATGTGCCCAGGGCCTCGGTCCAGTCCATATATGCTCTGAGAGCTCCCAGGGGTCCAGGTTAGTTGACTCCATTGGTCTTCCTATGGTGTTCCTATCCCCTTCAGGGCCTTCAATCCTTCCCTCAACTCTTCCATAAGGGTCTCTGACCTCCATCCAATGTTTGGCTGTGGGTATCTGTTTATCAGCTCCTGGGTAGAGCTTCTCAGAAGACAGTTATGCTAAGCTCCTGTCTGCCAGTATAACAGAGTACCATTAATAATGTCAGGGATTAGTGTTTGCCCATGGGATGGATCTCAAGTTAGGCCAGTTATTGGCTGAGCATTCCTTCAGTTTCCTCCATCTTTATCCCTGCATTTCTTTTAGGCAGGACAAATTTTGGATTGAAACTTTTGTGGGTGAGTTGGTGTCCTTTTATCACTCCACTGGAGTTCCTGTCTGGCTACAGGAGGTAGCATCTTGGTATAACTCTAACCAAACAAGTGAAAGACCTGTGTGATAAGAGCTTCAAGAGAGAAATTGAAGAAGATATCAGAAGATGGAGAGATCCTCCATGCTCATGGATAGGTAGGATTAATATTGGTAGGATTGCCGATTGTACCTAAAGCAATCTACAGATTCAAAGAACTCCCCATCAAAATTCCAACACAATTTTTTACAGACCTTGGAATAGCAACTTCATATGGAAAAACAACAACAGCAAAATCCTCAGGCTAGCCAAAACAATCCTAAACAATAAAAGAACTTCTGGAGGGCTCACCATCCATGATCTCAAGCTGTACTATAGAGCAATGGTGATTTTTTAAAAAGCTGCAGGGTATTGGTACAGAAACAGACAGGTTGATCAATAGAATCGAATCAAAGACCCATAAAGAAACCCGTACACTTATGAACACTTGTTTTTTGACAAAAAAAAAAAAAGCCAAAACCATACAATGGAAAAAAGAAAGCATCATCAACAGACGGTGCTGGTCTAACTGGATGTCTGCACGTAGAAGAATGCAAGTAGATCCATACTCATCATCTGGTACAAAACTCAAGTCCAAGGGGATCAAGGACCTTATTTAAAACCCTTTGTAGTGATTCATTGTTATTTCATCTCATGCACCCTACGCTCGCTCATCTCTCCATCCTTCCATATCCCCCTGCGCCCTTGCAACCTGCCCCCAAGAGAAGACAAATAAAGCATCTCACTATGAAGCTCTGCTGTGTCACAGTTTGCCATATAGTATATACCATTTTGCCCAAACAGCTTTTCTTGCAAATGGACATTTCAGTGAGTCAGTGGTCCTGTTCAAGGAGGCCTCCAGCTTCCATGCTATACTATGAGCATACCCTCCCTGGGACTCCTCTCAGATATCCTGCTGTTGCCCTGTGTCACGGAGCTTTGGTTCTGGAGGGCCAGCCCCTTCACACACTCCAGCAGTTAATAGATGGTAGAGATGTTGGTATGGGGCAACTCAAAGCCCTTGATGTGGCCTGGGTGGTAGCCTGCCAGCTCTCCCATGCTCATACCAGCAGGGCCACCTCTCCCACACTGCACCCATGCCACCTGGGCCAGCTCTTCAGCACTGCCCAGGCAAGGAGCAGTGCAAGCTCAGCCACTATCACATCCTCAGGGCTGGCTTTCCCCCTACACACACCTCCACGGCCAGCTCTACTGTGCAGCCTAGGCAAGGTGAGGGGTGGGGAAAGCTCACCTACTTTTATATCCTCAGGGCTAACGCTCCCATGCTGCCCAGGCTAGGAGGTAAGGCCATCTCTCCCACACTCACACCCTTGTGTGTTGGTGAGGGGGATGCACCACCAGGGCCAGCTTTATTGTGCTTCCAAGGTGAGGTGTAGGCTCACTGATTCCTGCTCTCCTGAGTGCTGCATACTGTGAGAGGCAGGACAGCTCTCCTGTTTTCCTCTAGTCCACCTCCTGGATTTTTCAACTTGCCTTCTTACCCACCATCCTAGGTCACAATGACATGAGTTGCAGACTCATGGGTGTTGGGTGTTTAACTTGTGCAAGAATTCACATGGACCACCTTATCTGTCTTCAGTGTTCATTCTGAGATTCATGTCCTCAACGAGCCATTCCTCATTGTCCACAGCCTGCAGGAATTCCTCCTGTGAAGTTCCCCAAGGAACATTAGGGACTGGTCTCCCTGATTTCTTTTGTGCTACCTAGGGAAGAGACAGAACCACTCTCTACATAGTCACGTGTCTACCCTCACAGAGCATCATGTGCTGAATCAGGTCAAAGGTCATGTTTTCAAGTTCTAATTCCCCAGTCCCTCAGACTGTAACTGTGTCTGGAATAAACTGTTTAAAGGGTTGTAGTGAGGCAATTAGCATGGCCCTAACCCAGTACCATTGTATTCTCATTAGAAGAGGAGCTTTGGACATAGAAACACACATTGCAAAGAATGTGCAAACATAGGAGACACTATCTTCAGGTTGACAAGAGAGGCCATAGGAGGACTCTGCCACAAGCATACCCTGATCTGAGACTCTAGCCTCAGAACTGAGAAAACAAACCTGTGGTTTAAACTGCTGAGTGTGTTGTTCTTTGTCACTACAGGTTGGCCTGTACACAAGCCTGTGGGGGCATTTTCTTGATGACGATTGATGTATGAGGCCCATTCCACTGTCAGTGCTGTCACCCATGGGCAGGGGGTCCTGAGCTGTATAAAAATGCAGTCTGAGAAAGCCATAGAGCAAGCCAGTAAGCATTATTTCCCATGGTCTCTGCTTCAGTCCTTGTCTCTAGGTTCTTGCCTTGAGTTTCTGCCCTAGATTCTGTCAATGGTGATTATAACTGTTAGCTAAAATAAACCTGTTCTTCCTCAAGTTGATTTTGGTCATGATGTTTATCATAGAAATAGGAGACAAACTAACTCAGCACTTAACATACAGAAAAAAAATGCAAAGATGGGTGTAGGCTTAGATTTTTTTTTCAAAACCCACTTTAATAAGGGTTCTTAACCTCCCTTATAGCCCACCAACCAAAGGAAGGGGGGGGAGATAGTTAATAGGACACAGGGGATATGAACCTGTTTATAAAAAAGAAGAAGAAGAGGAAGAGGAAGAGGAAGAGGAAGAGGAAGAGGAAGAAGAAGAAGAAGAAGAAGAAGAAGAAGAAGAAGAAGAAGAAGAATTATTCTTCCCTGGGGAAATTCCAATCTTCATTGTCTGCAATCTAGTCCACTAGCAAAACACCAAATACAAATCAGCAGGATATTTCTCCAAGAACACTTTTCTCCACGAAGTTATCACAAGCAAAAATCAGAGAAGACCAGCAAGGTGAACAAATGGAAGAGCATCGTGTAATGTCTGTTGGGCTATACTTATATTCTTTCCAAACATCATATGTACTCTCAAGTGTCTGTTCCAGCAAAACATCACATGCCCTTTTACCAGATAGCTTCCAGAAATACACCACATATCTGCTTCAGCAAAACATCCTCTCATAAGACCGCTTTCAGCAACATGACATAACTGAGTCTCCAGCAAAACCATAAATTCCCATTTCAGATGGGCTTCTTGGCTTGGGTGTTAGCATAATGAAGAGAGATTACTAACTCTTCACAGCACTGCCAACTGTGCCTTCAGGCTGAGGAGGCAGAAGTTTCATTAGATCTTATCCTTTCCTTGTGGGTATCTATGTGGTGGGGACACGATGGGAGAGCTGTTAGCACAAGATGACCATCACAGACAGAACAAGTGCATAGGGCATCCTGGAGATACAGCATCAATGCTGCTAGAGATGACTGGTAATTGCACACTCAACCATTTCCTGCTGCTGGGCTGCTTTTCAACTCTGATTTACTGCAACAATTCTCAAACATAACCTTGGCTACCACATTGTTCACCTCTTTTGACTTTTCTTCTCTTCCCAGTTTTCACCAATCAGGAGAGATTTCTTGTCTTCAAGCTCCCAGACCTACTAGTGTCAATCTTGTTTTGTTCTTAGAGATGGGATATCACTGTGCAGCTCAGGCTTGCTAGATCTTTCAGTCCTCCTGCCTTGGCCTCATGGGTATTGAGAAGACAAGCTATACTCAGAGCAGCACAGATAGTCCTTGGGGTTATGCTATAGAAGCAAAGAGAATGAAGAAAGAGTGCAAGTCTTGGTGGAACTGTGGGGAAGAGTCCCAACAGAAAGATGGAGTCTCAGCAACAGAATGAGCATGTTGGGCTATGTGCTGCCTGTGTTAGTGGCAGACTCTTGATGATCTTGAGGAATGTTACTTATCTCAGGAAGAGACATTTTCTTGGGACAGTGAAGGATCTAACTGTATGTGCACCTTTTCTATATAATCACTCAAACATACAACCACACTACATCCTTCAGGAAGCTGTGACCTACAGGGCCTCTGTACTACATTACAATCCTAGGTCCAGAAAGCAAGTGAGTAGAGACATCCTGAATCCCAGAGGCAGCTTCAATCATTCAGAGTGGCTGTTCTAACCTGCTAAGCCTTCCCACCCCAGCCTACCCATTCCTCCCACACTCAACACTCAAGACTGTGGTCTGCCATCTCCATACATGTTCAGACTGCTGGCAAACCTTGGTGTTACCCTATATGACCTCATGTCACCTAGTATGTACACTCCTCTTTTTTTGTTGGGTGTGTTCAAGACAGGGTTTCTCTGTGTAGCCCTGGCTGTCCTGGAACTCACTCTGTAGACCAGGCTGACTTCAAACTCAGAAATCCACCTGCCACTGCCTTCCAAGTGCTGGGATTAAAGGCATGCACTACCACTGCCTGACTTGTACTCTTAAGAACTGAGTCACACAATGTTTTCTCAATGTCACTCTTTCATGATTGGTAAACATTTCCACACCTTAAGAAAGCCAAAAGAGCAGGTAGCACACATATCTAGACTACTGAATGGGGCACCAGCATGGGCTCGAATTCAACCATTGAATTCTCACCTTCCCTATCACAGGACCTCAGCTTCATCCAGAATCTCAAATAAAAACCACAATTTATCTAGATGCTCTTGTCTATGCTACACTACTGTCCACACAAGTCTCTCTCTCGAAGAACTCAAATTCCTCTTTGTACAGGATATCTTTGGCAGATGCTTGAGTCATACCCAGACTTCCCTCCTCATCCTGCTTTGCCATGCATCCTGGAATTCCAGAACACAGATTCAGGGGCATACCTCAGCACCTGACTATCCTGCCAAGGGTGCTCTGTCTAGTAGGGATAAGATGTCAGTGGGGCACTTCAGGATTATGATACATGACACTCAAGGGTATTCTCATGAAGAGGTGTCATGAACAGGGATAATATAGGACAGCATTGAGAGGATGGCTGAGTTTCCTCTCCAGAACTCCACTGAATGGTTATTCAACATCAGTATAATCCCTTGTTCTAAAGAAAGGGCTGGAAACAGATCAAGGGTGTAATTATTTGATCCTTGAGTCACACCCAGACTTTCCTCCTGGTCCCACTTTGTCATGCATCCTGGAATTTCAGTACACAGATTCAATGGCACACCTCAGCACCTGGCTATCCTGCCAAGGATACTTTGTCCAGTAAGGACCAGGTAGATGTTAACGCCAGTGCAGGAGGCAAGGCAGCGTAAGAGCTGTTCTTTCAGCAAGAGCTAAGGGGAAAAAAAAGAGCTAAGGGCTGAGGGGTTGACAATAAAAGAAATGACAAAAAGAGATTTCAGGGCTGTTCCATGTGACACTGTCATGAGGAGCATGTCACATATGTGCCAAAGGCATGGCACACACAACCCCATGGATGATTTCTGCCAAGTGGTAGTTACAAATCTTTGAAGGTTTATTCTTTGTGACAATGGACTGCCTGAGCATGGTCATTTAAAACAAGAGGCTGAGTATTTGTGAGAACAGAAGCTCAGTTGACAGTATCCATGATTGCCACTTGACCTCCTCTAAGCACAAATAGTACTTAAAAGTTATTCCCAAATGTTCAGACACTGGAGGGAAAACATATTGGCACAGATGAAAATGGGGAAAGCTGCTGGTCTCTCACAAATATTTTCAGCAAATATCAGAGAGCACAGAGGAGGAGCCCTGATTAGCTGTTTCTTGTGAACCTCCCATATTTGAATCAGAAAACCCAGATGTGCTGCTAATGAACCCTCAGCAACAGCTCCAGGGAGGGAGATGTTCCATCTGGGCCAGGTCCTGGTGGACAGATTGAGGGTTCTCAGTAGTATATGGGGAGAATGAGGAGGGTCTTTCTTTTCCTCTGAGGCATCACAAGAAGAAGTTCCAGGTACTGCTGGTGTGGGGTGGGTTTTCTACTATCTATAGTCCTTCTTGGGTAAGGGGCAAGACCTCTCTGCACAGTCAAATGTGTGCAATCCTGGAGCTTCATTGGATGCACTGTATCCTGTTCAAGTTCATGTGCAGAAGCCTCCGAATCTGATAAAATATGAGTGTATCTGGAACAAGATATTATAAAAGATACTCAGTTAAATGATGTTATTGCCATGGCTCTAATATAGGACACCTATGTCCTTATTAAAAGAGTCACATGCCCAATGAACCGTGTGATGATACAAGGCAGGATACAAAAGGAAACTGCCCTGTACACACCCTGATCTGGGACTTTCAGTTTTTCAAACTGAGAAAGCGATTTAATCTACTTTTGTGTAGTCATCTGTTACTGCAGCCTGAGTAAACTGGCACCTGGCATCATTCAGAGTATGCCACGTGTTCCCACAAGGAAGTTGTTCACACAGTATGACCTAAATAATGCAGGGGACAGTCCACAGAGGGTCAAAGTTGTTTCTGAGATGAGGTTGTGTACAAGATGGAAGGAGAGTGGGAAGGGAAAGGCTGGGTCAGCAGAGAAAGCATCTGCCACCCTGTGCACCGTGTCTACATCTACAAGAAGGTTCATTGCCATGTCACATATGCTGTCCTCCTTCCATGACAGAACATGTTCAATCTGTGGACCTAAGGATGTGCTGGGCTGTGACAGACTCTGTAAGGATACATGAGGACCGAGTTACGAGGACACGGGATCACAGTTCACCATAAACTAGCCTGGCTATTAGACTGGGACTTGTTTTATTTTGTCACCCCCCCCAGCCACCTGTTCATCTTGTCTCTTCTCTGTCACCTGTTCCTGTCATCCATCAGTCACCTGATTATTCTCTCCTCAGTCACCTGTTCAATTTGTCACCCTTCAGTCACTTGATCAGCTACCTTAGCAATAGCTGCAGCACAGACCATGAGGGTTTCAAAGCCTGACACATTCACCATCTGGGCCTTAAAAAAAAAAAATGAGCTTTTGATTCCTTGCCTAGATGGCAAAGTTGAAAAGGTTTTCAATTATTGTTTTGGGGGACAGGTTGGGGTGGTATTTTCAGTGTGGTCAGCTCTCTGGTATACAAACTCCTTTCATTCCTATATGTCATTTTACCTAAAGCAGAACATAGGCCAAATGTGAGATTGCAAGAAGGGAAGTCTGAGTGAAGAAAGAGGATCCTGGATGCAAGTCAGGATGGGAAATGGTTTCTATAGGGTTTCAAGAAGGAAGTGAAGCTGAGGCGGGGGTGGTACCATACATGCAGAGATTACACTGAGCCTGTGGTCCAAGCTCTTCAAGCAGGAAGAATCAGCATACCGACCTTCTCCCTTCATTCCTGCAGTGTCCTCGGTGTGAGCCTTTTTTGACTCGCATTGAAACATTGAGATGTAGGAATCTTGACATTCATTGTACAGAGGAGAAAAACAAGACCTAGAGGGGACAATGTCTTTCCTGATGTCACACTGTTAGAAAAATGAAAGAGCACACACTCGATCCTATGTCTTTGACTTCAGTGTTGAATAATTTTCTACCCAATGAGATATTTATACATACAGCAGTCTGTAACCATTGCCGATGGGGATGTGAAATCCCTGAGCATCTGCATTCATAGAGAACAAAGGTGTGGGGCAGTGCTGTTTACCGCCTTGCTCCTTATGGATTGTTTAGCCTGTTTTCTTATAGAACCCATGACCACCAAGCCAGGAATGACACTGCTCACAATGGGCAATGGGCTGGGCCTCCCTGTCAATCACTAACTAAGAAAATGCCCTAAGGCTTGCCTAGAGCCCTGTTTTATGGAGGCATTTTCTCATTTGAGGCTTCCTCCTCTCTGATTTCATCAGTCTGTGTAAAGTTGCCCTAAGACTAGCCGACACAACACCACTTAGAGCATTTCCAGTATGGATAGCATTTGTTTGCTTTTTGGAAGATCTATTAAACAAAACAGTCACAAAAACTGGGTAGAAAATGCTACTTGGCCTATTCTACACACGGGGAAATTAAGCCTTGAGGGGTGGTGGGTCCTTCATAAGCTCATCCATCTGTTGCTCGTGACCCCTCCCCTCCATCAGATCTCTTTGAAAGACTGTGTGTGCAGGGCACTGGATCTGCAGAAAGGCAGCAATGCAAAGATGATCAAGTGCTAGAAGGATAAAGACAGATTGCTAAATAAAGAGGGACATTCAAGTGAGCTAGAAAGGGATAGAATGCCATTTTATCCCACGAGTTCTTGTGGTGGAGAGGATATGACAATGCCACTAGCAGAAGGCATGAGATCATAGCAGCGCGATTTGCATTGGACATGAGATGCCCTTCACAGACAGGTATATGGGACATCCTAATGTTACTGGATGTGGCCAGTGATTCTGACCTATTTTCTAGCTCTGATTAACTGCAACGTTTCCCTATGGTGTTCTTAGCATCAACCATGCTCGTGTGTGTGTGTGTGTGTGTGTGTGTGTGTGTGTGTGTGTGTGCAAGTCCCCCCCCCCTTCAACTTTCATCACTCACCAGAGATGTCTTCCTACCTGACCCACTTAGTTGAATCCCAGAGTCACCTCAGCCGTGGCTTCCTGAACCTGCAGCATCTGAGACTGATGGCCAGCCCCTTTCTTGCTCTCACATCACTTGTGACCACAGGACCTGCCTCTGCACTTTCCTCATAGGTGTCTCTGTTCAGTGGCTTCTCCTCCCAGCTTTCTTGCTTCTTCCATCTCCTTTCCCTGGCTCTGAGTGATGAGGGACCCAGGGTGGTGTCTGAAGACTTGTTTTTTCTTTGTGATTTTATTCCTCAGGTCTCAGTGTCTATGAACCTCAAACTCTGCTCCATTTGGGACCTTCCCTTAGCTCCTCCAGATTGGAGCATATAACGTTCATCTCTGCTTGGATCTCACAGGTTCCTCATCCTTGTAGGAGCAGGAGTAATAATGACCCTTCTGAAAGTTTAACTCACCTATACAACTAGCCCTGTCAGTCACTGACAATTCATTCAATTTTTGAAGTTACTAGGTGTGACCACAGGTCTGTGATTTCTTACCTCTATGGCCATCATGTGCTTCTGTCAATACCTGTGTAGCCATCTTTGATATTTATGACACTGAGCTAGAGAAAGGTATCTGTCTTGAATTATAAAACACAGACAGTCATTCCCTGTTGACTTGCTCTTCAAGTTGCCATATATAACTAATACGTTATATTAGTAGGTGGAGCTCTCTCTCTGGTCTCCTCCAGACTCTATACAGTCCAGCCCCTCCCTCAGAGCACATGCAGTGAGTGTTACCAAGTGGTAGAAATCTACTCTACCCTTCTATTTGGCCCAGCTATGGCGATCTTTCATAAGGAGGTATAGCTGAACTCCACTAGATGGAAGTTTGTAGGCTCAGAGAACAGTTACTTATAACAAGAAGGTAGGCAAGGAGCATTTTGAGATTCAGGGGAAGCAGACAGAAAGGAGTGGGTGTGTAATAGAGGTGAGTATCACGAGATAATATGATCACATTATATTACAAACATGTAAGGAATTGTTAAAGAAGAGAGATGGGTCAGCAGGTAAAGGTGCTGCCCCTGAACCCAAGAACACAAGTTCGATCTCCAGGTCCTGCACGCTGGGAGAAGAGAACTTCCTACTGCAAGCTGTTCTCTGACCTCTACACATTTATATTGTGGTAATGCCTTCTACACCATCCCATGAAACAGATGTTTTAAGGAATGCCACTGTAGAAAATCAGGAGCCAAACACAACAGCCTCAGGACAGGAACAGCTCATTCAGACGGCTTCATTTGGATTTTACGTTTTCTTTCATTTAACTTTCACATGTTATCATTTGTACTTCTTTCCTTGATGTAAAATAGCTACTTTTGTAAAACATTAAAACTGAAGTGATGTCTAGCTGTCTGTGCACTGTTAAGAATCATTCATGCATTGTGGCTACAGACAGCTATTCTTAGATATTTCTCCTGTGAGTCTCTTTTCAGCCTTTTACAGTCCCTTTCTGAGCAGCAGACTGTTAGCCCACTAATGTGTAAGGGACAAAGAGCAGAGCAAGGATAGTCAAGGGAGCCCAGTCTGTAATATTCAGGAATGCCCCACAGGCAGATGGATACAGGGATTCCCCTTGAGGAACATAGAGAGATGCTCAAGGGGAAGATGGATACAGGGATGCCCCTGGAGCAGATAGATGCAGGGCAGCCCTGCTTCTTGGAATGTGTAAATGTTTCTTTTCCCTTCTATAAAAAAGTCTTAGCAGAAGCAGATGTGACAAAGAACCTTGTGCAATCCAGTTGGCATAATCACAAGTGTTTTAAGGAGAAGTAGAAGGAAACAGATGCACCTTCAAGATAAGGCCTCATGACCACAGAGGCATGGGTGGTAGTGGGAAAGAGACAGGCCCATCCACTCTATAGAGGAACAGCCATGTGATACACAGATAAGAACCCAGGGAACCTGACTTCAGATTTACATGTTCCTGAGCCATGAAATTGAGATGTCTGTTTCTGATGACCATTGTATGTGACTGTTCCAGGTGCCATTAGAGGTTTTTGAGGACAGACTTGTCAAGTAGTTCTCAGAAAAATAAGAAAGCAGAGATTGAGGGACCCAGAGAGGATAGAAACTCCAGAGTAAGACCAACAGAGTCAACTAACCTGGGCCTTTGGGGACTCTCAGAGACTGAACTATCAACCAAAGAGCATGCATGGGCTAGACCTTACCCCCCACCATGTAAGGTCCCCAACAGCTGGAGCAGGTGCTGTCCCTAAATTTGTTGCTTGTCTGTGGATCTTGTTCCCCTAACTGGTCAGCCTTGTCTGGCCTCAGTGGAAGAAGCCATGCAGAGACTTGATGTACCAGGGCAGGAAGGATGGGGGGAAATCCACCTTCTCAGAAGATAAGGGGAGACATGAAGGGCTGTGTGACAGTTGGATCAGGGGGTGGGGGAGCATTGATTGGAATGTAATGTGAATAAATAAATTAATTAATGGGGAAAATAGAGGACAGAAGCTCTTACCCATGGCCACTTCTCCTCTGTGTTGCAACCAGACTTTTCAGTTACTATGTACTGCCTCATCCATCTCCTAAACTTCCTCTTTCCAGCCCTCCCCTTTTTCAAATAACCGCTGTCAGTGAACCAACGCCACATACTAAAATTGCTCAAAATTGATGAAAACCTAAATGCAGGACCTAAGGCTGTAAAAAGTACTGATGAAACATCACCGGCTCATGTCACACTGGTCTATGAAATAGTACATTTGAGGGTATTAAAAAAACTGCAGAAAACAGAAAATAAATAGATAAACAGGATTGCATTTTTAAAACTAAACTTATATGGTCTTGGTGGGTTCATAATCCCAGCAACTTCACCAACTGGAGCAGGAGAATCACACAGTCCAGGCTAGCCTGACCTGTGGAGTATCTTCAAGGTCAAACTGGCTAACTCACAAAATACAAACTAAAGGTCACAGAGGCCTGGAGGTGTCCAAGGGTACTTCCCATACTTACCTAGCATATTTGAAGTCCTACGTTCACATCAAATCCTGGGTGCTGGAGAGTTGACTCAGTGGTTAAGAGCACTTGCTACTCTAAAAAAACAAAAACAAAACCCTGAGTCCAGTTCCCAGAGCCCATGTCAGACAGCTCCCAACCACCTGTACCTCCAGCCCCAGGAGATCAGAAACCTTCTTATGGCCTGTGAGCACCAGCACTATGTCACACACACACACACACACACCCCAAAATAAAATCTTAAAAGAAGCAAGTGTCACTCTTGATGAATATATACATATACATACACATACATATACATCATATGCATCATATACAGATACATCATATACATACATATACATCATACACATCATATACACATACATCATA
>NW_021620222.1:660986-693875 GCF_004785775.1 Grammomys surdaster | reverse complement strand
ATATATATACATCATATACATACACATACATATACATACACATACATATACATCATATACACATACATCATATACATACACATACATATACATCATATACATCATATACAGATACATCATATTCATATACATACACATACATATACATCTGGTGCTTTCTTATGACTTCTACTTGGACATGGACAAAGAATCCATATACATAAAGTACAAATAAATTAATTTTTTTAAGAAAAGATGAGTGTTTCAAGGGTGTGGGGAAAAGAAAATCCACACTACTGTGGGGACACAATTTAGCACAACCATTGTGCTAATTTATATGGAGAGTCTGCAAAAAAACTAAAAATGCAATGGCTTCAATGCAGACCTGTTCTTAGAAATACTGACAGCTAAAGGGAATGGAGTCAGTGCCTCAAGGAGACAGCTGCACCATGCCATTGAAGCCCAGAAATGGAACGAAACTGAATCAAACTGAATCTACATCAGCGGAAGACTGGAAAGGATAGATGGATGGAGAGAAGTGGAGGAAGAGAAGAGTAGGAGGAGAGAGAAAAGAGAAGAGGAGGGAAAGGGGAAAAGGAGGAGGAGGAAGAGGAGGAAGAGGAGAAGATTTAAAAAGCAGAAAATTTCACTATTTGCAAAAACAGACAAATTTGGATGTTATTACACAAGACAGGCATAGAAAGGTGGTTACTCCACTGTGGTAATTTATGCGCAATCCCCATTGTGGCAAGTTACTGCAATCAGAAAAGTCCCAGCTCACAGAAAGGACTATAGTCAGCACATTGGTGAAACTGCAAGTGGCCGTTTAAGAGGAGAGATAAGCGCTGGAAATCATCCACACCACACAGTGAGTACACTTGAGCTGCATATTTCAAAATTGCTCAGATTAAATTTCAGGTTTTCTGATGACGAAGCAAAGAACAACAAACAAGACCAGAAACCAATCTCCACATGAGCACAAGTATCAAGGCAATTGTGAATGAGGGTGTGCGGTCACACCTGTTACACACTTAGATTCAGCATCTCAGAGAGCATGTGCTCTTCAGAGTCACGTGGTTCACTACAACTAAGCCCGACTTCTGTTTGTCAGTAATACAACTAAGATGATGATAAGGGAAGAGATGAATAGCCACGAAAATTACATTCTGCCCCAGGATGCTAACTTTTAATTCAAAGTGTTTGCTTATGTATGAATAGGTTCATGTTTTCACTGACTATAGGTCTGTGTACCATGTGTGTGCCTGCTGCCTGAGAGGTCCAGAAAAATCGGGCCCAGGAACTGTTACAAAAGGCTGTGTGGGTTCTGGAGCCCCCAACCCAGGTACTCTGCAAGAGCAGTAAGTGATTTATTTTTTAAACTCTGAGCCCCCCTCTCTCTTTAATCTCTTAGTTTTAGTTTTTACATTTACTTTTATATGCTGAAAGTGCCTTATAAAAATATCCAAGAACAACTCAAATAAATTATCACAAGTAATAAACAAACATCTGCTGTTGCTAAGGTCCGCAGGCACAGCGGTGTTTCTCACTTGCTTTCTGTTCTCACTGTTCCCACCCCTGTGGGTGTCACATTTCTCAGAATGGCATTGACAAGCTGTATCTGGCCCTCTCCTCCCTCCACAGGCTTGTATTCAGACCTGCCTTACATTGCCATGTGCACAGCAGACACCCCTTGGCATTAACACCTTCCCCTCTCACCAGCCCCTTGCCGGAGCACGGACCCCCACTCCTGGTTCTCAGGAAGCACCTTGGCAGGGCTCCAGTTCTTTCCTATCAAGAGCCATTAGATCCCTGTTCATCTGAGTTTCCACCTGAGGCAGCACACATCCCTGTGCAATTCTCCAGCTGCACACACCCCCATGCAATTCTCCAGCTGCACACACCCCCATGCAATTCTCCAGCTGCACACATCCCCATGCAATTCACCAGCTGCCTGTGTCTCCACCTCCTCTAGGAGGCCAAGTAGCTCTTCCCCTTCAGAGCACACAGCTTTGATCTAATGTCCCCTAAACCGTGTATATTAATGATGGCCCCCAGCTGGTGGCTGTCTGAGTGTAATGGAATGTGTAGGGGAAGGATGGAGTGGAACAGAGAGGTCACTGGGCATGTACACCTGAAATGGCTCTTGGAACCATGGCTGATTTCCCTCTATGTGTCTGCTTCGACTCTCCTACCTTTCGTGGGGTGAATAGGCCTCCACCATATGTTAATTCCATGGTGTCCTGTGTCACCACAGCCCCATGGCAGTGGCAAACGACGGTGACATCTATGAAATCATGAGCCGAAAGAAACTTGTACTCCTTGTGAATGGTTTTCCTCAGGCATCCAGTGACGGTGACCGACATGCTCTTCCTGCAGCTCTTCCAGGACCCACTGTGGCCTGTTCTGAGCAGGCCAACCTTGGCATTCTGTTAACATGGGCATCCAATCATGGCTCTGCTCCTCTCAAAGGCTTTGGCTCTTACTACACCCTGTAGGTCAGCATCCTCCACTGCCCTCCCTCTGACTCCCTCTGCTCTAAACCTCAGCCCTTCTAGCAGCTCCACACTCTAAGCCAGCTTCTGCCTCTGAGTCATTAGACACTGTTCCCAAGTCTATCTCCCTGAGGCACCTTCCTCCAACAGACTCATGGAGGCTGCTTTCTCCCACCCTGAGAGCTCTCCAAACATTACCTACATGTCAGCAGCTCCTCTCCTGCATCAGCTGTCTGCACATTCACTTATCCAGTCGACATGTCCTAATTCATTGCATAGTTTTATTCCTGTTCTCACCTTTGCATCAGCCAGTCTTCGGTAACAGAAACGGGAAGGGCTCCATGTCCAGAAGTATCCCTGGCACCCATGAAAGTGGTCCATATGTAGTAATAGAGTCACTTCTGCACATGGTCCCTGGTGCATGACAAGCACATACTAACTTAAATAAACAGCTAGAGGCTGAGGTGAGGACAGGAAGGAAAGGTTGGGGTGACTCCTTATGCAGCCTTCAGTACAGGGGGCTGGGAAGGCTGAGTGAGAGATTTGTGATTGCAGTGAATGGAGAACATTGGAAGGAGAGTCCAGCAGCACACAGAACACGCAAGGCTCCCAGAGCCTGTGATGTCTGCCCATCTCCATTCATGGTGAGAATTCAGGATTGTTCAGGAAGTGGAGGAAAAGGGAATGGGTGCATCTGGAAACTCATTTTGAGGGTCGTCGTCAAGGATAAAGGGAATCTAGTGGCTAGGAACATGAGGACCAGAGATGATCAGAATTCAAGTAGAGGACAGAGTAAGAAAAGGTCCAGGGTGAGGAGAAGAAGAGGAGGAGGTAAGGGGGAGGGGGATGGAGAGAGAGAGAGAGTGGTTCGTGGCATAAAGTGGGGAGAGAGCTCACAGTAGAGTCACACATCTGGATGTTGGCACAGAAGAAATCATGAGCTTCATGGTGCTTAGCAGAGACAAGGCTTTATGATAGGGTTAGGTGGCTGACCATGCTAGGCAGATCATTCTGTGACCATTACAAGGAGGGTCCAAAAGGAAGTGAGACTGTGCAGGGATGCTACTTCACTCACCTGAGACACTAACTGAACACCGTGTCTACATAATCTCTGTGCACTGCTGTCTTTGCTTTCTTCTTCCCACAGGATCTCACTCTCAGTGAAGAGACTAGGGACATCTCAGGGAACACTCTGCAGCAGCCACCTTCCCAATGCCCTGATCAGAGGCTGGATGGGTAACTGAGAGAAAGATATGCACTATCCCCAAGATATCTTTGTTGAAATTAACTTCTTCCTACATGAGTGACAGCTCAGGTCAGCATCTGACCATGTGGCATTCTCACTGCCTACAAACCCCTTACCTGTGCCTATGCCTCCAGACCCTTTCTAGTACCCCAGCACTGGGCCTCTCATATTTAGCATCAGGTGGCTGCTTTACTCATACATTCTCCCTCTCTCAGGGCAGCACTCACTAGAGGATGATGAGGCACACCCCAAGAAGCATGACTTTAACCACTGCTTCTACAACAACCACTAGAACCACCTCTGCTATCAGCCCTGATTTCCCTGCAGAAATGTGGTCAGTGATAGAGCAAGACCTTTCTCCCTCAGTAGGATTGGGTCCTTTAAATACCCCCTCATCTCTGGACTGAAGACCATATGAATTCAGTATTACCTCCACCCTATACTATCCAGAAAAACCAGAGAGCACTAGAAAGATAGAAGACAGATAGATAGATAGATAGATAGATGATAGATAGATAGATAGATAAATAGACAGATAGGAAATTTATTAAAATGATTTATATGCTGAGGTTCAGCTAATCCAGCAATGGCTGCCTATGAATGAAAGGTCCAAAAATCCAGAAGTTGTTCAGTCTGAGAAGTTGAATGTCTCATCTAGTATTCAGTGTATGATGGAATCCCAAAAAAGTAGATTCTGATACCTACAATAAAGAAATAGACTTGCTGATGAGGACAGGAACAAGCAGGCAAAGAGCAAAGCAGCCTTCTTCCATGTCTTTATATAGACTTCTAGAAGAAGACATTACTCAGATTAGAGGTTGTTTTTCCCAACTCAAAAGATCTGGATGAAAGGTGTGTCTTCCCACCTCAAAATCCAGATTAAGATCAAGTCTTCCTACCTTAGTATCTGGATTAGAAGTGGATTTTCTCAAAAGTGCCTCAGAGGTGTGCCACTCTGTATCTTGGTTTTAGTCAATTCCAGATGTAGTCAAGTTGACAACCAAGAACATCCATCATAAGTCCATCCCATGCCAACTTGACACACAATCATATCTCCTTAGATCATGATTAATTTCCAAATGAAAACAATGAGCAGGTCATAATAATACACATGGTATAACTGTTCCATGTACAATATGTATTATATATTTAACCAGGTCATAACTATGCCTAGCATGATATGACTCTTCCTCATACAACTGCAAACACATTATAAATTTAGAATAGGTGGCAATGTCCCTTGAGGGACATTCTTTTAGTATCTCAAACTTAAATAAGATAACAATAGATATTTTCTTAATTGATGTTACATTACAACAAAATCAAGAAAATAAAACACATATATTTGCACAAATGCATTCTTAGCAAAATGAGAGAAACACTTATGTCAATTATAATTCCTATTTCTGCTACTGCTCATGTGACATTAGCTGGTATTTATAACCACCTTCCTCTGCTACTCATTCTGCTCTTCATCTACCCTCAGCAAACATCTCAGCAGATTTGGCTCTTTTCCTAGAGGAGTGACTCATACCTTCAATCTTGACAATCTGTGCATGCTCTTTAATATCCTGCCTGGATTAGACTGCTGTGGTTTCCCCTTGACTTTAATTACAGGACATGGTAGAACCAAGAGACACTCTAAACTTTAGAGCTAAAGGATCCCCTGCACTCCAGACACAATCTTTCTTACTTCCGTTGTGGAGAAACAATCTAGTTTCTCCATGGTAATCTGGATTAATCACCCCTCTTAACTCTGTTATTTCTTTTTTAGCATATTGGTTTAAAAGCATCAGAAACCCGAAGTGGCCAGGGTGAAATCTGAGCCTCTAGTTCAATGAAATATTTGTTGTTGCTCCTAGCAGGAGACTTATCCACTCTGGAACGAAAACTTTTAGGTCAGCAGAACTTAAGGTCCTGGGAACAAGAAGCATTTTTTTCCTTAGTGGGTCACTGGGGGTAATAAAGAGTGTAACTATTCTCTTTTACACTTCTTGATTCTTGGACCCACGGATCCTTGCTATGAGAGAGATCAATCCATATACTGGACACTAATTCAAAGACTATACCACATTCTAGGGAACCCGTTGTCCTAGTTCTCCAGACCATTTGCACCTAATTGGCACTGTAACTGTGACTTTGAAAGTCCATTCCATCTTTCTATCAGGCCAGATGCTGGGGAATATGGTAATATCAGCGGACTTAGAGATTCTGGGCCCACTGTCACACTTTCTGGCTGTGAAGTGAGTACCTTGGTCAGAAGTAATATTGTGTGGAATATCATGACAGTGGATAAGGCATTCTGTAAATCCATGGATGGTGATTTTGGCAGAAGAATTACATACAGAAAAGGAGAGTCCATAACCAGAAGGAGTGTCTATTCCAGTAAGGACTTTGTCTTAGTTTGAGTTCCTATTGCTGTGAAAAAGTACCATGATCATGGCAATTCTTATATAGGAAAATATTTAATTAGGGTTGTGTTACAGTTCAGACATTTAGCCCACTATCATCATGGCAGGAAACATGGCAGCATGCAGGCAGACATGGTGCTGGAGAAGAAGTTGAGATGTCAAAATGTCTACATCTTGATCCAAAGGTAGCAGAAGGAGATTTCCATACTAGACCTAGGTTGAACATATGAGACCTCAAAGCCTGCCTCCACACTGACACCATTTCTTCCAACAAGGTCACACCTACTCCAACAAGGTTACACCTCCTAATAGTGCCACTCCCTGTGGACCTATAGGGACCATTTTTAATCAAACCACCACAGTGAATTAAAGGCAAATGTGGTGGGAACCACCACCCTTGCATCTTTCAAGTCTTGATGGTGGCACTAATTTCTGTAATTCCTCCAGAGATGTGACACTGTTTTTGATTCAATATTTTCCTTGCCAGAGGCAAATCTATACCCAGTGTTCTCAACTTTAACAGCCCTCATTTCACAGGTTAGGGAACCAATATTCTGTCAACTCCCAAGTATATTTAGCTCAATTATACATTCTGGGACTGGGGAAATAGCCACAGGATGAGTTCAGGTACACACTGGACCTACCTATCATAAATTGGACTTTAGCCAAAACTCAACCACCTGACCTTCATAGCTTCCACTTTAACTGGAGGGCCATGATGTTTCTTGAGGTCCCCCCAAATCAGTGTCAATCCAGAGCCAATACTCTATAGACCCTGGAGAGTCTGCTTTCTTTCCTCCAATGTACAGTTACTTTGTAAAACTCAGTAGGCCCCCTTTTTGAAGGACTGGGTAAAGGCTAACTAAAATCTTTTAGGTGTTTTATCAAGGTCCTTCCTCAAGGAGACCTGGCCTTCTCTTCATTCAAGGGGTCTTCAAACTGGCTCAAGTCTGGACAGTGATTCACGGGCAGAGATTTCCTTTTGCTGTGAACCAATGTACCCTTTCTTTCATCTGAGAATTTTCCCATGTATCAAACAAAATTTCAGTATGCTTTTATCAATTTCATTCATGATTGATTAACTAGTACCAAAGGACCGTACAAGTCATGCCACTATAAAGTTCACTTTGCCTGTGCTGACCATTATGAGTTAGGCTATTGTGAACATTGCTTTGCCTATGCTTCCTATTGTGATAACTATAATCACTTTGTCTTTGGCAATTCAATGCTGCCGAATGGCCTCTGCTACCTCCGGGACCCAGTTAAACCCGTTGCATTTAATCCTTCCACCTTGAGTAGCAGCGTCTTCAACCCTAAGATCTGGCACAAGGAAAAGGGCAAGCTCTTCAAATGTACTGGTTCGTTTCTCTCCATTTTGCATCTTATAGGATTAGTGAAAGGCCTGCCTATTGTGGAGGATTAGGTTTTATATAAGGTACCCACTTTAGCATTGCAATTTCCCTGAGCCTTAAAAGCCCTTTACCAACACTAAAGCAAGGGATACCAGGCATCTCCAGTTCCTTTTCAGTAGGCCACCTTTTTTTTAAATTTTTTTTTTATTTTTTTTAAATCAAATCATAATTTTTACTTATTCACACAGGGGTTATAAACACAAAAAGGCAGGACATAGAGAAGGGGGTGACACCGGAGCATCGGTGTTCAGGGGGAGTACAGATATCTTTCAGAACATGGTATCGGCTGGGTGAAGGTTCAGGGGACAGGTCACTATGACTCTGTCTATGATTCACTTGTCCTTATCTAAGTTGGTATTATCCACCAAGGCTACCTATTTACAAGGTCTATGACTACTCAGGCTGGTAAATTTCCACAAAAGCTGCCTGTTTATAATAGCTTATAGCTTTCTGTTTCAATGTTTTTCCACAGAGACCCAAGACTTGGTGTTAGTATACATGTATGACAGGCTTATTGCTGATTTTAGGCCTATGGCTGATTTTAGGCCTTCAGTGTGTAAGCAGGGCTGCCCCTGACATCTCCTCCCTTCTCTAAGTATAGAAGGGCTGTGGCGATTCTAATCTTACAAGGGCGGGGAAAGAGGCCTGACCTCCAGTAATTAAAGGGGAGTTTATAATGGCTCCGGTCCCCCTGTTGTTGTCCAGTGAGGCATGAAGGCCATACCCATCACGATGTCTTTTTCCTAGAGAGGGGATACTTTTGACATCAACCCCTATCAAATGCTCAGCCAACCATTTGAACAAACTTTTGACACCTTTTTTAAACTACAGGAACATACAAAACCCAGACTCTCCACTCAGAGCACCCATACCAATAAATTGGGCTTTGTTCCCCGAAGCCCACATGGTGGTTCATAACCATCTAATTTTCAGTTCCAGGCATTCAATTCCATCCTCCAGTATGCATATATATATACAGGCAAAAAAATATACACATAAAGTATTTTCCTTTTTTACTGAATTTTTTTCATATCATGTATTCTGATTGTAGTTTCTCTTCCCTTAAGTCCTCCAAGATTTTCCCTGCCCACCCAAATCCACACCCTTCCTTTCTCTCATTCGTAAACAATCAGGCATTTAAAAAATAAAATGAAATAAGATGAAATAAAAAAGAATAAAGCATTCACACTCACATAAAACCAATAAAAGTCATTGTAAACCATAAGCAAAAGACCTGTTAAGTTAAAAAAAAAACTCAGACAAAACGTTACGAGACAAAAAAAAATTCTGAAAATACCATTGAGTTTATTTTATGTTGCCTATCTACTCCTGGGCATAGGGTGTGTCCTTAAATGTAGTTTGCATCCCCAGTGAGACCCATTTGGAGAAAACTAATTTTTCCTTTGCAAGTACTTATCAACTGGAGATGGCCTCTTTGTTAGAGATGGGGCTTATGTCCACTTCACCCTCAGTGCTGGGACTCCTTCTGGGTTAGATGTGTACATTTTTAAAGTTTAAATATATGTTAAAAGAAAAGTGATTTTCTATTTTGCTTATCTGTGACTCTGCCAGTCACCTCCTGGGAGTAAACTCATACCGTTCCTGTCCCATTTGACTGGTGGCTTCACTTAATGATGCAATCCAGGTCTCTGCTCGTCACATACATGATGAATAACAATCTTTTACGTTTGCCTCTTTGCTCCCGACTGTGAGCTTCAGTGACTAACATTGATATGACAAGGGGCCGTGGAAGTTCCCTTAAGACCCTGGTCTCAGCCCTGAGAAGACACAGTCAGAGGTTGAGCCGCTGGATCAGAGTCTGTTTGTGTCTGTTTCGGGTCCCACCACGCAGCTGTCTGTGGCAGCTGCATCCTGTCACATTCTCAGCAGAAGTGCCCTGGAGTTCCAGTTCCTCTGTCCCTTTCTGTACCTACCACTTCCCATTTTTAATAGTTGTTCTTGAAATGGGCATGGAGTGGCATTTGATTGTGGTTGTAAGTTATTATTGGTATATGTTCATTTTGAGGGGTCATGTTGACATTCCCACACATGTGCAAAGTGTGATTTGGTCACATTTACCCCTTGACTGCTCTCTCTAACCCCTCAGTCCCACTTCACCAGCCCCTTTCCCTAATGTCCCTACTTACCCCTCTTGTACTTTGGATTCTTGAGTCTTTTCTAGATTATGCACACAGCAGAAAATATTTCCTACCTGTATGTCTCAGTCTGGTTTACATCACCTAACATGATGATGGCTGTTTTGTCTGCTTTCCTGGGGCAACATAAAGATGCTGACTTTATTTTTGTATTTATGCTTGTATTTATGGTTCTCAGTCTGCTCTGCACTCACTATGTAGTCACTATGCCTTTGAGCTTCTGATCCTCTTGCCATTACATTCTGGGATTATAAGCATGCTGGTTTTATATGATGCTAGAGACCAAAACCCAGGGCTCTCTCTCTGTACACACTGGACAAGCGCTCTTTCAACCGAGCCCCAGTATCCAGTTCAAGGATTCAACCTGCCTTTCAAATGGCTAATGATGTTGAGCGTTTTGTCGTGTGTATATTGACAATGTTCTGTCTTTAGAGAGATATCTATCCATATTCCTGGACTATTGTTAAATGCAATTATTGTTCCATTGTTGTGAAGCCACCGCTTTAAGACGGAAACAAAACAGGCTATATCTACTTGTTTCCAGATTTCTCTAGGACAGAATTGCATTCAGTTCAAGCTGACCTTGAACTAGTTGTATAGCCAGGGATGGCTTCAATATCCTGATCATCCTATGTCCTCCTCCTAGGTGCTGTGATGACAGACATCAAACACAGCACCTGGTTTCTGCAGTGTTAGAGATAAAACACAACCATTTTTATGGTTTTTTGATGGTCAAGCACAGAGGGACTACATAAAGGATCTTGCAGAGTGGGGACAATCCTGCATCACACAAGTGGTCCTCACATCCAATCACAATTGTCCCCCGATGAGAGAAGCAGAGGGAGACGGGTTGCAGATGCAAGGGAGAGTTCTGTGACTGTAGAGGCAGGAGTGACAGGGCAGGAGGCCAGCATGTCAGTGGCCTCCACCACCTGGAGGGGTGAGAGGTGAACAGTCCCTGGCTCTCTAGAAGGATGGCCACCCACATAGTACTGATTTCACTACAGGCAATCTGATCCCAGTCAGTTTCTGCCCCTGAGACATTGCACTGTCTCCCTCTGGGACACTCCCCTCTGGGAAACCCACCAGACCTCCTACTAAACTGCAAGAGGAAACATTTGTGTGTTAGACACCTACTGTGTGTGACTGTGTCAGGGACCATGAAAGACTCATCAGGAGGCGTCCAGAGAACAGACACCACTGGAGAACATGCAGGGACTCTGCATTCTTGTCCCCTCTTGGTGCCCTTTTGTTCAGCGTCTTGCCGTTATCTGCTCTAAATTACCACCTCTTCCTGTGGATGACACGATATATAGCAAACACAGCTCCCCATAGGACTCACTGGGCTAAGCAGATAGTTCCTGCCCCTGAGGCACTCTACTGCCCTCAGACCCCCAACAGTCCCCTCTGGGAAATGCACCAGACCTCCTTACTCCTGACTTTAAAGGTACCGAAACATCACTCCATGCCTTCACACTAAGATATTGTCCCCAGAGTCACCAGCCCCTCTGAACATACATTACCACCTGATTTGTCCAAATTAATCATTTATTCTTTTCATGCCAGTTATGATCACTAGATCGACAGTTTCATACTGACAGAAATGGGGGTGCCATGTGCTGAAGCATCTCTGCCACCGAAAAAAATGCTAGTTCCTTGTAGGCATTCAGTATTAGTCAGCAATATGGTTCACACACAGTGATGTCACCTCTGTGCACAGCCTTGTGTGTATCACAAGGTGTGAGGAGCAGGGTGAGTGTGAGGATAGTTAGAATGAGGACAAGCCCAGAGGGGGAAAGAGTATTTAGGAGTGGGAACAGCACACAGTCTCTTATGCAGGTGGATGGGGCAGGCTTGTGGGAAGACCATCATGCAAGATGGGAGGGGTCAGAATACAGACATCAAGAGGATCCCAGCACAGGCTATCATGTTTTTCTTTCTCTATCCATGGACAGGTTGCTCAGACTTTGGAGGGAGGGTGCTACAGTTGTATTTACAAGTATATCCTGGGGTGTCAGTGCTAGGGAAATATAGAGGCTGTAGGTGAGGGAGAGTCAGGGACCAGGGAAAGATTAGGTCCAGAGATGACCATGTAGGGGTGGTTTGAATATGCTTGACCCAGTGAGTGGCACTATTAGGAGGTGTGGCCTTGATTGACTAATTGTGGCCTTGTTGGAGAAAGTGTGTCATGGTGGCCATGAGCTTTAAGACCCTTGTCCTAACCTCCTGAAAGCCAGTCTTCTAGCAGCTTCCAGATGACGATGTAGAACTCTAAGCTCCTGCACCATGCCTGCCTAGATGTTGTCATGCTCCTGCCTTGATGATATTGAACTGAATCTCTGAATCTGTAAGGCAGTCCCAATAAAATGTTGTCCTTAAAAGAGTTGCCCTGATCATGGTGTCTGTTCACAGCACTAAAACCCTAACAAATGCAAAGGACTGACATATGCAAAGACTGACTCTTCAAAGCAAGATTCAAGCGAACAGTGTGGGATAACTTTTCAGGCCTTCTTTTAAAGGGAAAAAGGTACAAACTGGGGATTTTTTTAAGAAAAGTGGTTACATAGGGACTTGGCAAGCAAAATTTACAGAAGCAGACAACAGATAAGATTACCTTAGCAGAAACTCTCAAGATTTCACAAGATTCCTTGGCAAAACAGTCTATCTTATCGGGGTAGCATTCAGGAAATGTTTAAACTGTGAGTTAAATTTCATAGGGTATGGAGCATGTCAATTCCAGAAACAGGTTAAAGCACAGTCAGACTTGAGTTTTGCAGTAAATAGAAATCAATTTATTCTGACCTTATAACAAAATGGCTTCCAACCTTAAGATGGAGTCAGGCTAGTCCCTCAATGGGGCCACTGATCCAGGAGCATCATGGGACTAGGTAGGGATATGGGCTTAGAGGAGAATAGAGGACCATCAGTGGCCATGCTAAGCCAGGTCATACTAGCTCCATCACAGGGAAGAGTCCTGAAGGACATTAAATGCTGGGTTTCTACGTCACTAACCTAAGAGACTAATCCATGACAGTGTCTGAACAACACACATATGTTGCTGGCTTCTCCCCTTTCTTCCTATGGGATCTCATGCCAAATGAGGAGACCAGACCATTCCGTATGGGCATATAGGGGACCAAATGCAGCAGCTACCTCCCCTGAGCCCTGGTCATGGGCCCTAAGGATTGTTGAGGGAGAGATTGACACCTGGACCACAGGACCCAGCTGTGGAAGACAGCCTTCTTCCCAGCAATGGCTATCCTTAGCTGTCATGTTGACTACATCTGGAATTAAGACAAGTGACTGGGTGCTCCTGTGAAGGATTTTTCTTGATTGAATTATTTAAGGTTGGAAGACCCACCTTTAATCCTGATCTTTTGCGGTGGGAAGATTATCTTAAATCTGGGCCACACCTTCTTATGGCAGACTATATGAAAGACATAGAAGAAGTGCTTGCTCTGTGCCTGCCTGCATTTGCTCTTGCTCGTTTCAATTCCTGGTAGTAGAGTCTACTTCTTTAGGACATCAGTGTATGCTGAAGACATCTAGCCTTGTGGATTGAACAAACATTGCACTCCTTCCATCAGAAGACAGCCATCATTAGAATACTAAGGCCATAGACTATAACCTGTAAGCTACTTTAATAAATCCAGTGTGTGTGTGTGTGTGTGTGTGTGTGTGTGTGTGTGTGTGTGCATGTTCTGTTTCTCTAGAGAATGCTACTAAAATGGGCACATATTTTGACAGCTCCAGTGTGATGAAGAACTGTCAGTACCCATGACCTTCCTTCCTGCTTGGATACTAGACCTTAAGACGCCCAGCACTGGGGATCTAGGATGCAGTCTCTGCCTTTCTCACACCTCTGCTTTGTTCCAGGAGCAGGACTCACCTGAAGGAGAGGAAGCAGTTACTAAGAAGTAGAAATTTGATAGTGGTCTCAACCATGGCCACCAGAACCACCTTGGCCAGAGGCCCTGATTTCTTTGCAGAAATGAGGATGGAGATGAATTTGCCTGCTAAGCCTTCTCTAAGTAGCATTTACATATGGTCCTACAAACCTTAGTTCATCCATAGACACGAGACTGCACCAGCCCCAGCCTGCCTGACTCCCTCATCCCATTGTCCAACAATATATCAGGAAAAGGAAATCACTTTCTATCATAAATAACCTTCAGTCACAAGAGCATAGTGCCACCTGTGATCCTATTATTCAGAAGGATGAAACAATAGGTCTGTGATTCAACACCAACCTGGGTTACTCTTCATGAAAAAAAATCAAAACCAACAAATTAAATAGGAGCAAGGAAGAAATATTTAGATTCACAGTAGAAAATATCGAGAACCTACAGAACTTGGGAGCAGGTTTGCAGACTGTAGCAAGGGGTACTTGTTGAGCACACAAAAATAACTTTTCAATTTTTTTATATTGTTATTTGCCTGTATGTATGTATGTGTGCCATGTGAGTGCCTGATACCCTCTGAAGTAAGTGTGGCCATTAATGACTAAGCAACACAGTCAAAACTAGACTATTTTGAAATCTTCTCTGCCAACACTATTAATCTAAAACTCTTCCCATCCTCAGCAGCACTGACTTCCATTCTTCTACTAGTACGGTCCATTAAGCCCCTTTTATAGTGTTTAACTGCTTTTCTAATCCAGAGTCCACATTCCACCACCACCAACAACAAGACAACAATGAAAAATGTAATTAGGCCTATCACAGCAATGCCCCAGTCACTGGTACCAACTTCTGTCTCTTAGGCAGTGTTCTATTGCTGGGAAAAAGATACCATGACAACAGAAACTTTTATAAAGGACAATATTTAATTGGGGTAGGCTTATGTTTCAGAGGTTTAATCCAACATCTTTCTGCATGGCAGAACGCATGGTAACATACAGGCAGGTGTAGCTGAGAGGTCTACAGCTGGATCCACAGGCAGCAGAGAGAGACGGTGAGCCACTAAGCCTAGCTTGAGCTTCTGAAACCTCAAAGCTCATCCCCAAGTGAAATACTTCCTCTAACAAGGCCGTACTCTAACAAGGCCACGCCTCCTAACCCTTGTCCAGTATTCTCATTTCCTAATGACTAAGTATTCAAATATATGAGCCTATGGGGTTCATTCTTAGTCAAACCATCATAGTTACCAACGCAGAAGGACTGGGAAATCATCCAATAATGCATCCTAACTAAAAATATGTTGCCTTTAAAACTAAGGAGAGATATTATATGTGCATTGAATGTAGAAGCCTCTCATATCAGACACGTTATTGGCAAGATTTACCCTGAAATCAATACACAGTCTATAAGCATATTTCTAACTAAATCCTAGACTTGAAGAAAATATGAGAAACAGAAATTACAGAATAAATCTATATTAAAAGTGATTATACTGGAGTGGTTTACATGCTGTGGCCTGGCTAGTCCAGCAGCAGCTGTCTCGCAATGGAGGAGCTAAGAATCTAGTTGTTTTCAGTCCACAAGACTAGATGGTTAATCGTCGCTCTATGTTGAAGTCGAGAAGCAATTGGTTGTAATACCAGCAAAGGAAAGGCTCAGCAGCAAAATAGATGACCTTGTTGACAAGAGTGAAGCCTAACAGGCAAAATAGCAAAAGATTTCTTCTTCCGTGTCCTTTTATGTGAGCTGTGACTGTTGAGGTTTGGTCTGTTGCTATGAATTGTAATGCTAAATTTTGTATCTCAAGGTCTAGTTGCCTCAAGACTAGTGACTTTTCACCACATACCAGCTTCTGTTGTACAAACCTTAGATTAAATAAAGATGCCTACATCCTGTAGTTGGGCAGAAGAGAGGTAGGCAGGACTTTGGTTCCTGGGCTTGGGGTCTGAGGAGAGATCACATGGAGAGAAGAGGGGCAAGAAGAAGTCCCTATGGAGTAAGTGGACTGTGAGTGCATGTCTGGCCCAAGCAGAGCATGGCAAGCGATAGCTCGGGATTATTGACAGGGAAGTAGATAAACTAGCATAGAAGGTTGATACCTGCCCAGCTCTAGTGCTTTCTATTATAAATAGAAAGGGTTTGTGTCTTTTATTTGGGAACTAAATTGTGAAAGGTGAGGTAGATACCCGTAAATAATATTTACTGCAACTTGCCACCAAAAAGTGGAGCCCAGATTTACGGAGAGCCTTTCTACCTCAAATTATGTGATCAAGAAAAATCCATTACAGATATTTCCCAGCTGCTTGGGGTTTAGTTAATTCCAGATGTAGTCAAATTGACAACCAAGCTTAGCCATTACAAATTCATCTCTTGTCAACTTGATACACAATCACCTCTCCTTATACCATGCTTAATTTCCAAATGAAAACAATAACCATGCCATAATTAAACCTAATGAGATATAACTGTCCAGCATACAACTGCAAACACATATTTTAGAATAGGTGGCAGTATTCCTTGAGGGACATCCTTCTAACGTCTCATAATGTAAATATGAGGCCACTGACATCTTAATTGATGTTACATTATACAATAAGAAAGTTGAGGAAAGAAACCACAAATATTTGCTTAAAATGTATATGTATGTACAAATATTTATTTTTAAGAAAATGCAAGCGAAACACTCATGAGTATTGTAAGCATTTCTGCAACTGGCCATGTGGCCTTAGCTGATACTCATGGCTGCCTTCCTCCTTTACCCCGACTGTATTTCCCCCACCTCCAGCAAGCACCTCAGCAGGTCTTTGCTTTTCTATTGCTATGATGAGACAGCATTGTAGGCATAAATTTTTCTCAACCTACGTTTAATAAAGGTTCAACCTCTCCTCTGGTCACCACTCAGCAGAGGTAGTGGAGGAGAGAAACTATTAGGATGTAGGGGAGGTGGACCTGTTCAGCAATAGTTCTTTGGTGGTGAGCTTGATCTTCTTTGACATCGGTTTAGACCCAAACACCAAATACGATTCAGCAGCTGCAGACAGTCCTCTAGGCAGGCAGACACCAGGCATGAGCCAGCAGCTACACTCCAGTCCTTTCAGCAAGCAGACACCAGACAGCTGTAGTTCAATCCTAAAGAAACCACCAGGCTCACCAACCTGCCTGAGACAAGGCTGCAGAAGCCTCAAGTTGCCTCAGGGACTTCTCGAGCAGTTCTTGGGCAAGTTTCTATCAATGTCAGAGTTATCACAGCTCAACAATGCCATGTAAGGAGAACCAATATATGCATGTCCTTAGCAAAGAATAGCGAGGCAGAACAAATCAAACCAAAGCTCAGTGCTCATCTTCCACTGTCTGTGGGGTCACATTTATACTGCCTCATTAAGAGTTCTTTCACAGGCTGGAGAGATGGATCAGCTGCTAACGGCTAAACTCACAACCAAAAATACGAGTTCAGTTCCCAGCACCTACAGCTGTCTCTCCAGCCACCTTTTTTGTCTTATACCACACCTGCTCACATAGACTACTCATATGGATAAATACAAGTCTTTTTTTAAAAAGTAAATGGCATGTAAAGTGAACGAATGAATGAAAAATAGACAAATGTCTGCTATATCCAAACATCCCTTCACCTGTGTCTGCTTCAGGAAAACAGTCTTTCACGTGTTTGGCTTTAGCAAATCATCCTTTCACCTGTGTGCCCCAGCAAAACATCATTTGGCATAACTAACTTTCCAAAGAACTATAAGTTTCCACTTCACACCATAACCAAGCCGACTTACAGTGAAACCAAAAGAGTTTATTAGGGGCTTACAGTTTTAGATGGTGAGTCCATGAGCAGTATGGCAAAAGGCAGGCAGCATGGTACCTGACGGCTCCCAACTCATCCACATACACAAAACAGAAGCTAACTGGGAGGGGTGAGGGCTTTAATACCTCAAAGCTCATTCCCTGTGACACATCCTCCAACAAGGCCACACTTCCTAATACCTCCCCAAATGTCCACCACCTGAGTACCAACCATTCAAATACATGAGTGTATAGGTGCTATTCTCATTCAAATCACCACACAAGATTGCATTTTTTAGAGAAACCTCAATGGACATTGTAAACTTTGTATTTAAGAAAAAAGTCTAGATGTGTGTTGTTCATTTAAACATATAAGACATTCTATGTGAGACAAATTACTCAAATTTGTAAGGAAAGACACAAATGCTTCTTAATGATAATGAATTTCCAAAAAGAAATCCTAAACAGTAGATTGAGAAAATCCTTTCTAGGAAAAAAACATTATGAGCTGGCAAGATGTCAAAATAGATAAAGGTCCTTGCTGCCAATGCTGACCACCTCATTTCCATGCCCAGACCTACATAGTAAAGGATGCAAACTGACTCCCAAAAGTTGTCCTCTGAGCATCACACGGGCATCACACCACAGAAGTACCCACACAGATATCCACAGAAGAAATGAAAACGCAATAGAAAATGGCTTAAGAAGAATGGTTGTATTTCCATGTTGTTGGTTTTTTCATTATATTCTTAATAGGCAGCACAGTATTCCATGAGCTGGGGTGCCATAATCCAGCCATTCCCTTGGATTTTATTACTATTATTCATTCTTTGGCTTGCATATTTTGTTCTATATCATGCTATGAATGCTTGCCTAGCATTCACGAAGACCTGGGTTTGACCCTCCAACTTTGTACAAAACTGGGTGTGGTGGTACATGCTTATAAGTAACCCCTCCTCCTAGTCCTTGTGATATGGATACATGAGGATCAGACATTCAGGGGCATCCTTGGTTACATAGCAAGTGAAGGCCAATCTGAACTACACAATGTCCTACCTCAAAAAAATATCTGTATTCCACCTTGACTGAGTGCACAGAGCTAAGAGCCAAGTTCCTGTGCCAGGACTTCCCTGCCTGGTTTTCTTACTGACAAAAGGAAAAATGACTGTACCTCATACTACACGTGAGACATAAGCCACTGGGGGCTGGCACTTCAAGTTACGTAGTCCTTGTGTCTCTGAGCCAACGTGGTTTCTTCCGGGCTGGGTGTGCACCTGACATAGGAGTTGCAGTCCATGGGACATCTTTAATAGGTGAAGAGGGTTTAGAAGGTGCCACTGACACCCTCAGCCCCAGGCCCTTTCAGGATGATGATCGGCCAAGGAAGCTTGTTGAGAGCAGACTTTGAGAACTGAGAGATCAATCAATTTGAGGTCTTCACAGTGAAACTGATCATTGGCAAATTCTAATTGAGTTCCCTGAAGAAAAACTTCCAGTCTTTTCTGGAAAATTCTGTTCTCCACCTCAGGCTTAAAACGTCTCAGTTCCAATTTAAGGTGATGTACCCTGAGTTGTAGAGTAACTACTTCCAGATACCTCAGTTACCCTCCTCGACAGTTTGTTGTGCTTACATTTCTGCTATTTCTTTTTATATAGCATCACACTGTGTAGCCCTAGCTGCCCTGGAACTCACTGTATAAACAAGGCTGGTCTGGAACTCACAAAAATCTGCCTGCCTCTGCCTCCCCAGTGCTGGGATTAAGGTTGTGTTCCACCATGCCTGGCCTACAGTGTTTTCGGGGTATCTGTGGATCAGCCTCCTGATGCATGGAGTGGTTTTATGGTATCTACAGGGCAACTTCCTCAGCTGCCCGTTAGGTCAGCCTCATAGAGCACTACGGAGAGGCATACAGTTTCAGCTTCTGATTGGCTTTTGTGCTTCATCATCTCCACAGGGCAAGTGCTCCATCTTCCTGGTGGACTGGCTATGGCTCAGGCTGCAAGACAGAGGTAAGCATAAAGAGAGAACCTCTGGAAGAGCAAGGTGGTGCCTGGGCTACAATAAGTGGGTGTGGGTATTAACCATATGCTGAGATGTAGCAGACAAATGATCAGAAATTGATACTTGCATATTAATTTTCTGTAGCTTAATATAATTTGGCATGTGGTGATGGGTGACCGAGTCTGCTCTTTGGGCACAAAACCCTGGTGACGAGAGTACCACTACTATAATTTATTCTCAAGATGATCAAAATCATACATAAAGCCAGGCATGATGGCATATCCCTCCCAGCCCTTGGAAATCAGAGGCAGGGGCCTCATACTCTGTTCAACGCCGTGTTCTGGTCTACACAGGACTGGAGGCTGTTAACTTGAGATACTGCACACAAGCGTTCTTTTTATTGGAATATTCTACTTTGGTCTATGGACTTATTCCCTCTCCTGTACTGGATGCTTTCACTGCCGGCTGGCCTCTCCCATTTATCCTTCTCCATCTACCGCGACATCGTTTTCTGTGTGTGCAAAACACACAATAATGAAGAACTGTTTAAAAACCACTCATCATTGATAACAGATTCCCCCACCTCTGGTCATGAAAAGCCTTAGTATCACATTTATTTCAGACCTTCATCTTTAAAGATTCCTTATAGCTTCAGTTCCCATTTCCCAACAAGCCTACCTAATTTTCTTTTCTTTTTCTTTCTATCTATTATTTTATCATTTATTTACTTTTTAATTTAGAGAAAAAAGGAAATCTTTTAAGTTCGTGAGAAAATACAGAAAAATGGTATTGTTAGTAATACACAGCATCTCAGTCTCTTAGAAATAAGTGATATTCACATGCAGGTAGGAAGTAAAATCCCCTGAAAATATGAGACAGCCTTGGACTTTGACTGTATCACAGTCCACAAGCTTTGCCTGGTTATATGGAACTAACACACTGTGATGATGATCTCTGTATCACTGTATTGTGGGAGTGGCCATGACATCCTCTAAAGGAACAGACAGGAAGATCCATGAGAAATATTGGCAAGTTGTACCTTCACAAGTACTAGTGCGCATGCGCCTTGCCATCCTCTGCAAGGAAAAAAAAAGGGGGGGGGTTTAAAGAATACTGATTCAGAGTAAACGGAAGTGGTCTGGAGCGGTCATATCCGCTTAAATCTCCGCGCAGATCGGTTCTGTTATTGTTGCCCGCACTGCACGAGAGTTTGGATTCTAACACTGAGAGCCCGTGGGCGGAAGTCGCAGAGCCCCTGCGAGTCTCGGACAGAGTTTTCTGCGGCGCTGTGAGAGGTGAGCGGCAGCGATGCAGGGAGGTTGAGAGCTGATTTGTGTTGAGTGACAGCTGACACCGCTGCTGGGGGAGTCCCTGGTTGAGCTGGGTTGGGAGTCCTATGGGAGTCGGGAGAGCAGGGCTGCTGAGAGAGATAGTGCAGCCAGCTACCGCAAGCCTGGGGCTAGTGTCTCTGGGGTCGATCGTGCAGCTTTCGAGCGGCCTGCGAGAAAAGGCAGATACAAATGGAAAATGAGATTTTTTTTTGTGATTTGGGTTCAGTTTGGGAAAGTCAGCCATTCTCCGTCAGCCTGTAGCTTCTGTCAGCGGGGCTCATACCAAGAACACATGGAACAAAAGCCAGGGGATATGCATGTGCACACTTCTAAGTGTGCACAGGCACCAGAGCTGGGGGATGAGCCTTTGTAAGACGGGACCATTTCATTCCCAGCATGCAGTCTCCTGTAGGGAGCTAGAGCTGCAAAACAAACGTTTAAAAGGCAAATCCTAATCCCCAGGCCCATTTTATATGAGGGCTGGGATCCTTTGCAAATGAAGTGAGTCAGTGCTGCCTCTGCTGAGACCATAGAGTCACAGTAAGTCAGTGATTGGCATTTGAGCAGAGTGACGCTGTGTTTATATTGGAGGATGTTCTTTGGGCATCACTACTGAGTTTATTGAAGATTCTCTGAAAACCAGTAAATTGCCATCTCTGGTGAAAATGTCTTGGCTGCCAAAGTAATAATGTTCTGTGGAACTAGGCATGCCCATTTTAACTCTGTGATTAAATTAACCCTGTGGTCACTTAACAGAGGTTTCTGAAAATCCAGGATGTCAGTGAGTATGTCTTGTCTACCATGAAGACACTGTGGACAGGGGAGAAATGCTTTGTGTGGAGGGCCTGGTGTTTATGTGCAGGGTTTCCAAGGCAGGGAAGGGATTGGGCCATTGAGTTTAAGGCAAGAGAACAGGATGTCGATGTGAGAACAGATGAAAATGAAAATGTCTAGAAAGGCAAAGAAAGCGAGGCGTGGCCATCACCACACCACAGTGCACCAGATCTCTGCTCTCAGAAGGCAGGAGGAACTAGAAAGGGTTCTGGGTGCTGGGCACACAGGGACTGCAGGAGATCATGGGCCCTGTGTGTGGTTTAGAGTAGGGAAGAAACGAGACTGGTCCTGCTCTGCCTCTTAGGGTGCACGCATTCTGGACCAGCACATAACCTTATTTGTCATTTCTGAAAGAGAGATGGTTATACTAATGCTGCTGACATGGTTAAAAGAGCTCTGTGAAACTGGGCACATCTGTAGTCCCCGCACTCAGGACGCAGCGGCAGGTGGAACTCTGAGGCCAGCCCACTCTACACAAAAAGCTCCAGGTCAGCTACAGCAACATAGTGAGACCATGTCTCAAAAAGTTGGGGATTGGGAGGCCTGTGTGTGAACAGCTTAACAAGGCTCAGAAAAGGAAGAACAGCTTGAGAGCGTGTGCTTTTTTTCTGTGTATTTACATGCAGGTTCCTTGGGCGCGCTGAACTTCGTATCACTGCAGATCCTCGGTGCCCATGGTACACACCTGCACCCTCACTGTGGAAACAACTAGGTTAATTCCTCATCTTCTCACAAGTCAAAGGTACAGGAGCTGCAGTGAATCCTTCCTAACTCTCTCGTTTGTTGTTTACTCCAGGGAAGGGGAGTTGTTTGGCTTTTGGCATGTGTGTTTTATGTAGTGTATGCATATGGGGGTGGGCACAGGGGCGAGTCTGTAAGAGCGCCTGCACTGAGGCCAGAGTGAGCTACTGAGTGTCCTACTCCATCATTCCCAGCCTTATTCCCTTGAGGTTGGGTCTGTCACTGAACCTGGAGCTAGGCTGATAGCCAGTGAGCCCAGAGGTCCTCCTCTATTTGTTCCACACAGCACTGGGGTTATAGACGCTTGTAGCCAAGCCTGCCTTTTTCAGATAGCTGGGGATTTGAACTCAGTGTCTCAGGCTGGTGCAACAAGCTCTTTTACCTACTATACAATCTCCCCAGAACCCAGACTATGGTGTTTTGGTTTTCTTTTTCATCACCCTGGTCAATACCAGAGCAGGGCTTTTCTGAGCATTGTCTGTTCTAGCATATCTACCCTATGACATCTTGGGCACCCAGAAACTCATGGGCAAATGTTGGCTGGGGACACAAGGTCACTCCCTCTCTGGGGCTTTCTGCTGCCTCTTTAGACCAACATCGGGTCACATCATCCAGGGATTGTTCTACCTCACCACACCCAGCCTCTCTGCTCAGCTGCTCTCCTGGAAACCTGTAGACACACAGCTTCCAGTTCCTGGGAAAATTGGATCTGCCAGCAAAGAAGCAAGAGAGGAAACATAACTTCTGACATGAATTTGACCCAGAAGCCCCAGAAATTGCACCCACAGGAGCAGGACAGGTCATGTGAGGTAAGCAGCAGCTGCCCAGGGTCCAGCTCTCTAAAACTGGAGGACAGACATGGGAAGTAGCAAATGCTGGGCTCCCCTATCCAAAGGCAGACTTGATTCTGCAGCTAACAGCAGATCACAGGGGTCAGTGCTCCTGCAACTTCTAGTCAGTCATGTCTCTCATTGCCCTGCCTCCTGGTGCTTAGATAGATGTACCCCTCAAACCTGTGTCCCCCGCAGTCCTCAATCCTGTATCTTCTTGTCCCATTTCATAAGCACTGTCATTTTGTGAGTCTCTTGAAGGAGTTCATTGATGTGGGTGCATGGCAGGTAAGTCGTAGAGACAATGAGTGTCTGAGGATGCCTTGCCCAAAACTGAGATCCATACTGTTTGCTGCTCTAGAGGCAGTGAGACCTGGGAGAATAGAGCCGAGGAAGGAGGCTGTCTTAGGGTTTTACTGCTGTGAACAGACACCATGACCAAGGCAACTCTTACAAGGACAACATTTAATTGGAGGTGGCTTACAGGTTCAGAGATTCAGTCTGTTATCATCAAGGCAGGAGCATGGCGGTATCCAGGCAGGCATGGTACAGGCAGAGCTGAGATTTTCATCTGAAGTCTGCTAGCAGAATACTGACTTCCAGGCAGCTAGGATAAGGGTCTTAAAGCCCACACTCACAGTGACACACCTAGTACAACAAGGCCACACCTACACCAACAGGGCCACGCCTTCTAATAGTTCTACTCCCTGGGCCAAGCATATACAAACCATAACAGAGACAGACTAAAGCCTCATGCAGTGACCAACTTTATTCCAAGCATCAGATAATTTATACTCAGGGGATAGTTCAATCGCAAGGTGTTCAGTCGCAAGGGTGAGATTTATGGGACAGGCAAGCCACACACAGCGAAACCATGTTTTTCTGCACAGACACACAAACAAATAACAATACCTAGTTATAATGAGTAATCTGAAGTAAACTCACTCCTGTCCACTTTACCTGGGAGGAACATAAGATCCCATTCCAAGAACAACACCATGGTTTTTAAAGAAACTGAAGTCAGAGATCTTGTCTTGTTTTTTCACAGGCACTCAGACTTCCCACACAGCTCCACGATTGGACCAGATTCTTCCAATATTCCATATGTTTCATTATTTATATATGAAGTCATTTATCAGATATAAGCACACGTCGTAGAGATGCCGTGGAAATATTTCTGTAGCAGCACGTGTCCTCGGTTAGATTCACTGTATAGGTTGGGAATCACTTCCTTATTCTTCCTGAAGCATCGTATGCATCAGAAACTTCTTTCCTCTTCACTCCCCTTCTGGAAATCCTGTCATTCAAACTTGATTCTCTACTGTATTTTTTCATTATTGATTTTTTTTTTTTAGATTTTGCTTTCATTGTGGGGAGTGGTACATGCATTCCAGACATTGTGTGGAAGTCAGAGGACAACTTGCAGGAGTCTCTCTCTCACTTTGTATGTCTTGGGGATTGAAGTCATTGTCGCGCAGTGCAGAAAGCATTTTTACCTGTTGAGCCAGTTCCTTCATCCTAATTCCCTATATTGAAGTTTGTTTGTTTTTCTTTTTCTGGCAGATTATCTGTTTTACTTTCTAATCTAATAATTGTTACCATTTTGTTTTTGTTTGTTTTAGACAGTCTCATTGCTTAGCCTTCTCTGACTGGAATTCACTGTCTAGACCAGATCAGCCTCCAACTGGTAGCGGTCCACCTGCCTTTTTCTTCAGAGCACTGAGAGTGAAGGCATGCACCACACCTACCTGCTAGTGTTGTTTTAAAAGGCAATTTCAAGCCTTTTTTTTTTTTAATTTGTAATATGTTTTTCAGTGAGTTGTCTTCTGGCTCATGGATGAACTATTTATGTCCAAAGATACTGGAGGTGTTTTGATGCGTGACTTTTCTGAATTCATGAAAATGAAAATTAATTCCCCAAGTTAAAATGAAACAGCGCCATCGATTTTGTGCAAGGTCTTCAGTCTTGAGTGTCCTTGCTCGACTGGTTCACAGTGAATCATAATTCACCACTCCATTGAGCTGCCTTCCCTGAAGCCTAGAATAACGTTAGCTCTAAGTGTCAGTCTGCTTATTCCTTTCAAGATATTAGTGACAACCCATTTCTGACTGCTTTGAGGATGAAAATCTGAGTGCACAGAAGATGGATATTTTTATAAACTTTCTTATATATAATACATATTTACATAATATATTATTCATATAATGTGAAATAGATATTTTCTGGAAAGCCGAATGATCTTTCACGTAAAGAACCAGTGAGCTACTTTGCTGTGTGCCATGTCCACCTCTTCAGTGAAGAGTGTGTGTTATAGAGTGTTACAGTGTTACATTTTGTGTTACAGAGATTGGTGTCCTTCGAGGATGTGACGGTGGACTTCAGCCAGGAGGAGTGGCGGCGCCTGGACTCTGCCCAGAGACACCTGTACCAGGATGTGATGCTGGAGATCTACAGCCACCTCTTGGCAGTGGGTGAGCATGGCTGGCCAGGTATCCAGGGTGGGCCTTCAAGAAATATTGAAAATATTTCTTCCTCCTTTTTCTAGAACATGGTGGGATATCAAATGTGTGTCATGGTTTTCCCCCATGCTTTGTCCTAATAACTCATTATTTTTTGACTCTCCAGGTTAATTATTCTGTGCCCAGTACAAAATATTAATTTTCTAATCAGCCAGTGCAAAGCTTACTGGATAACCTCTAAAGCTACACACTGAGCAGATATTCTTCCAACTACAGGCTACCCTATTCCTAGCCCTGGGGCTATCTTCAGGATAAAGAGAAGAAAGGAGGCACAGACAGAAGAGGCTGAGTTCCCACCTCATCTGTGTTGGTGTCAAGGTGAGTGAGTAGGACCTAGATGCAGGTGGATGCTATCAGAGGGCCATTACCAGCCTTCCCCGTTCATCCCTTCCCCCACTCTTTACAGCTAATGCTACAGTGCATTGTGAACATAGACCAGGGTTGTGGGTACCAAGCTTGCCTCCTACTTTCTACAGCTAATCCTACAATACTTTGTAAATATGATCTAGGAGTGAGGATAAGTCTCTCAGAGGTGAACAGTGGGTAGTTGGCTGCCTCATTGTGAGATAACACTACTTAAGTTGACTAACCACATATTCTCCTGAAGGTCATACGTGGACTCTTGTATGCATACCTTGTTTGTTTACACTGGGCTTTACCAAAATGGCAACAAAAAACAGGTGAAGCAAACTCAGTGGTGGTTGAGAATATGGATCAATGTGTTGGTTAAGGAGGGAATTAGTCTTTTTTTTTTTCTTTTCACTATAACCATGGTTAGGGCTGGGATGCATATCTCAGTGGGAAGGCTGACATGTACAGAGCCTTGGGTTCAGTCCCCAGTATGGCAGACAGCAGCTGTGTCAGCTTGGGTAGGATACATGAGTGAGATACAAAGCTTTCAGCATAGGTGGTGATAGTTTCATTGGATATTTTTAAGTTAGTTTCATTGGCATTTTCTTGTGATAGCTGTCATTTGTTTTCCTCTCCTGGTCCTTTCCCCACTAACCTCGTCCAGCCTCATCTCGTTGGTCCCCCTCCTTACTACAAATGGTCTCCTTTCTGCCTGCGTGTCACAAATGTTCCATTACTCTTTTTCTTTTTTCTTCCTCCCTTAAGATCCCTTTTCTTGGGAGTCCTTTTTTTACTTTGACTATTTACATTCTGTTGAGGGCCATCGGCCACAGTCGACCGGGTTCACCTGAAAGAGAGGCTGGGAATGGAAGAAGGGACAGGAGAGCAGGAAGAGATGAAGCCAGGACAAAGGTTTCTGATCGAGGCTCAATGCTTTAATGTTCAGCTTCTAATTTAAAGGGGATAACCCACCCCTATGCCCAGAGTTCCTTCTTGCTTCAGCTGGCTGGGGGTGAGCGGAAACCATCCTGCTGGAGGTGAGAAGAATCCACACTCAATGCGGGTAGGAGATGTCAAGGCAAGCTCAGCAGGCAGTCTATTCTTCTCAGCTTGTGTACCAGGCTACAGCGCAGCCAAGGAGGCGCCAAGGCCGGCAATGCCAAGGCAGAAATGCCTCCGGAGTCCTATTGTTTGGTCTGTTGTGGTAAACAAGGTCTCTCAGGCCCTCTCAAGGGCACAACATACAACACATACAGACATACCTGTATATACACACACAGAAATTAAAATCTAGAGTTCACCTGTAAGAAAAAAATGTGGTACTCTGTCTTTGAGTGCCCCAAATCCCATCCATTTTGCTACAGTTGTCAGAATTTTATTTTTCTTCATGGCTAACTAAAACCCCATGAGGTGTATGTTCTACAGTCTCTTAATGTTATCTGTCGAGAGAAATCTGTTTCCACTTCTCAGTGCATCATAAATATGGCTGTGCAAGTATGTCTGCTTATGTTCATACAGAGTCCTTCAGGCATATAGGCAGGGTTGGTCTGGCTGGATCGTACAGTAGTTCTATTTTTAGTTCTTTGAGGGCCTTCCACCCTGGCCTCTTTAGTAGCAACAGCAGTTTACACACCCTGGAGCAGTGCACAGGGATATGGCGTATAGCTTTCCTTGTCAGCATTTCTTGTTTGTTTGTTTCTTTTTTTTTTAAAGGATTTATTAATTTACTTAATGTATATGAGTACACTGTAGCTGTCTTCAGACACACCAGAAGAGGGCATCAGATCCCATTACAGATGGTTGTGAGTTACCATATGGTTACTGGGAATTGAACTCAGGACCTCTGGAAGAGCAGTCAGTGCTTTTAGCCACTGAGCCATTGCTCCAGCCCTGTTTCTTTTCTTAATAGCCATTCTGACTGGGGTGACCTAGAATTTGAGAGACGTTTTAAATTGTGTTTCCCTGATGACTAAAAATGTTGAACACATTTTCAAATATGTATTGGCCATTTGTATGCCTTATGAGAATTATCCATTAAATATATTAGCTATTGCTAAGTAGATGAAAAATGGGCCAAAGGCATGAGTATGCTTTTCTCTAGAACTAATGAAGTCCTCTGCTCTGCTGGTCTCTGTTCGCTTTCAACACTTGACTGCCCACTGAGGCAACCTTAGAGCAGCCTTAGCTTCTTCCCCTACACTTCCGCCTACTAGGTCTCCTAGATAAGACAAATTCATTGCCTTTGTCCAAACAGTCTTCCCCACAGATTATTGCAGCCATCTTTACCACAGACCTAAGTATATGCTTTACTATTTCTTCATCTGTAAGACAGGGAAAGCAGTTGTAATTGCTTTATGAGGTAGTTTGTGGGATAAAATGAGTTAGTTTCCATCATAAAGAAAGTTTCCTGGTAGTAAGTGTCCCACAGCTAATGTCTGCATGCCGTAAGGAATGTAGGCATGTTCTGCTCATTGGCATGGGTACCTCACAGATTTTTTTGTGCGTGTTGTTTATTAACTCTGTGATTTCTCACCATCCTGTTGGTTGTGCATATTCTTTCATCTCTCTTCTTCTCCCAGAAGCGGAATCATCAGAGTTTTACACTCCTGGACAGAAAGCTTCCGAGAATGCAGCATTTCAAACTAGTAAGGCAAGTGCAATCACAAGGCATGGTTTGTGGTGCTCTATTTTAGAAGAACTGTGGCAAGATCCCGATCTTACAAAAAGAGATTGGCAAAACCACATCCCACACTGGAGTCCTGGTGCTCTTCTCAAGAAGAAAACACATACTGCAGACAGAGACTGTGGATGTAAAGAGCCCAGGAAAACCACTCCCTTGGTATCTACCCTTATTTCTACACAAAAGGGAGCTCCAAAGTTACTTGCAAAACATTTGAAGCATAACCTTGAAACAAATGGTGAAGAACAAGGCAATGTCACAAAACAGCCTAATGATATTGTTACATCTGGTCACCTCTTCACACAAGACTCTTCTAATGCTAACTCTACAGTTCCTCATGAAGGACGGAATTCCTGCAAAGGTAACCAGTGCAGAAAAGTTCCCATCCATAAACAACCACTTGCAGAGAAAGAAGTTCATTCTCATGAGAAACCAGATGACTGCATGGACTGTGGCAAGGTCTTCTATAATGCATCTGATTTCTGTAAACATCAGGCAGCTCACACTGGAGAAGGACCTTTTGTCTGTCACAAGTGTGGGAAAGCCTTCTTCCAGAAGACAGAGTTTGCCTCCCATCAAGAAACTCACTCAGAGAAACCTTATGAGTGTCCTGACTGTGGGAAATCTTTTAGTCGAACATCCAACCTGCAGGTCCATCATCGAATTCACACTGGAGAGAAACCTTATGAATGTCGTGACTGTCGCAAGTCATTTAATAATACGTCCCAACTGAAGGTACATTATCGAATCCATACAGGGGAGAGACCTTATGTGTGTCCTGTATGTGGGAAGGCCTTCAAGCAGAAGTCAATCCTCAGCACGCACGAGATGATTCACACTGGAGAGAAGCCTTACAAATGTACTGCTTGTGGGAAATTGTTCAGCTGTACATCCCGACTGAAAGTGCATTATCAAATTCATATGAAGGAGAAACCTTATGAATGTGGTGACTGTGGGAAAGCCTTCAAGAGAAAGTCCAGCCTCACCGTTCACCAGAAGATCCATATTAGACAAACACACCATGTGTGCAGCGAGTGTGGGAAAGCTTTCAACCAGAAGTCAGAGCTCAGCACGCACCAGAGACTTCACCTGGGAAAGAAGTCTCACAAGTGCAGTGACTGCGGGAAGTCATTCACTTACGCATCCCAGCTGAAGATGCATCATCGAGTCCACACGGGGGAGAAGCCCTACAAGTGCCGGGACTGTGGGAAATCCTTCACGTACTCATTCACACTGAATGTGCATCGCCGAATTCACAAGGTGGAGAAGCCTCACAAGTGCAGCGTCTGTGGGAAAGCCTTGGCTTCAAAGTACCAACTGGAAGAACATGAGCGAATTCACACAGGAGAGAAACCTTATGTGTGTACTAAATGTGGAAAAGGCTTCCATGGTAGGTCAGGTTTCCTGAGACATCAGATAACTCACACTAGGGATAAACCCTTTGTCTGTCATAAGTGTGGGAAGGCCTTCTTTCAGAGGTCACAGCTGACATCTCATCAGCAAACTCACACAGGAGAGAAGCCTTATGAGTGTCGTTACTGTGGGAAATCATTCAGTCACACCTCCCAACTGACAGTCCATCATCGAATTCACACAGGGGAGAGACCTTACAAATGCAACTACTGTGGGAAGTCATTCAGTAATTCCTCCCAACTAAAAGAGCATCTCCGAATTCATACTGGGGAGACACCTTATACATGTTCCGAGTGTGGGAAGGCCTTCAGCCGAAGATCCTCCCTCAATCTACACATGAAAATTCATACTGGAGAAAAACACCATGTATGTAGTGAGTGCGGGAAAGCCTTTAGTCAGAAGTCAGTATTGCGAACACATCAGAGAATACACACTGGGGAAAAGCCTTACAAATGCAGTGACTGTGGGAAAGCCCTGGCTTCAAAGGGCCAACTTCGAGATCATCAACGGATTCACACGGGTGAGAAACCCTACGTGTGCCCTGAATGTGGGAAAGGTTTCTTTGGCAGATCATCTTTGCATAGACATCAGATAACTCACACTAAGGAGAGACCTTTTGTCTGTCAAAAATGTGGGAAGACCTTCATCCAGAAGTCAGCACTGACATCCCATCAGCAAATTCACACAGGCGAGAAACCCTATGTGTGCCCTGAATGTGGGAAGGGCTTCTACAATAAGTCATCTTTGCCTAGACATCAGATGACTCACACTAGGGGGAGATCTTTTGTCTGTCAAAAATGTGGGAAGGGATTCCTCCAGAAGTCTGTGTTGAAATGCCATCAGCGGACTCACACTTGTAAGAAACCTTAGGAATGCCATAGGAAATTGTTCCGTAATACAACCCACCGAAGGTCCATTGTCTCCATAGACATGCGGAGAAGATGGGAAATCATTCAGCAGTGTATCCCAACTCAGTGTGCAGCACTGGATCTAGACGGGAGGAAGACGCCACTGTGTTCTGAGTGTTGGGAGGCTTTTAACAGCATGTCAGATTATAATAAATACCAAGCAGCTCATACCAGACACACTTCTTTTAGGCTCAGGTTTTGTGTGAAGCACATTTCCTTATAGTCTGTAAACGTATTCCTTTTTTCTTTTTCTTTCTTTTTTCTTTTCTTTTTTTTTTTTTTGAGGTTTTTGAGACAGGGTTTCTTTGTGTAGCCCTGGCTGTCCTGGAACTCACTCTGTAGACCAGGCTGGCCTCAAGCTGGGATTAAAGGCATGCAGCACTACTGCCCAGCTTGTAAACGTATTCCTAACTGGGGTATAATCTTTTAATTACTTGAAGAGAATGTTTTAAAGGAACTTATTATACATTATGACTTCTAAACTTTAAAATATCTAGATATACACTACTTGTTGATAAACACACTATTCACGAAAGACATTTGTAATATGATTTCGGAATTCATCCTAGGAGGAAACCCTACACCAGCAATGGGTTGAGAAACGTTTCTCTATAGAAAAATGACAAAAGACACAATTGTTACCAGACTATAGGAAAGTTTTGGGGATTTTTGTATCAATAATATTCCTACTTATTGTGGGATAGTAATGTCCCTATAATGCGAGAAAGGAAACAAGACAGTGTTCTCTGTCAAAGTGTGTCGATATGTATGTCTGATTGCACACTATTTGTTTACATGACATTAGTTCTTACATATGTATTACCTCAGACTAGTGGGGGTTTACACAGAATCTGTTGCCTAACAGGAGTTTCTACTTTTAAGAATCTAATTTGTATTGACAGTCTATCCCCTAGTCACACTATCGTGAGGCTGCACTATCAATAACTAGTAATTTTTTCATCATATAAAAGTAACTTTTGAGATAAATGAAATTCTATAGCATTCACTTTTCCTTGTATTATAACTTTTTTATGTTAGCTCATCATACCTGTTTTTCATGTGTACCATCTGCAGTGAACTACATAGACCCAACCACTCACTATATAATCATTGACACATAAAAGAATAAATAGTGTAGTGTGTGTGTGTGTGTGTGTGTACATGCATGAGTGCCATGGAATATGTGTGAAAGTCAGAACTATTTGTGGGAGTTTGTTCTTTGTTAACAACATTCGAGTGGGTCCCAGGAATTGAAGTCAACATGTGCCATTAACCATTGAGCCATTTTGTGCCTGCTATGGATTTTTTTTTTTTGAGACAGGGTCTCACTATGTAACCTTGGCTGACATGCAGCTTACCAGGTTGGTCTTGAACTCACAGAGACCTACCTACCACTGTCTCCCATGTGCTGGGACTAAAGGCATATGCCACCATGCCTGCCTGGATTTTTTTAAATAAAGTTTTATATGGCATAGCCATGTTCATTTGTATATATTCTGGGGTTGCTTTGTTGCTCCACTAGCACAGCTGAGTTGTGGTTTCCAAGTTACAAATATTTACTGTCTGCCTCTTCACAATATGTATGACCATATGTACTGTATACATTACTAGTCTCAAAATCATAGTCCTATGTAGAATCTCTTAGTTTTATAAAAGCCACATCTCTGTGTATATTGTTTTTCTACCCTAAAACACATACTTTTGTTGGCAGCGTGGTATCCAATGAGGTTGACATACCATAATCCAGAGCTAGTTGTGCATACCTTTAACTTCAGCACTCAGGAGGCAGAGGCAGACAGAACTCTGTGAGTTCAAGGCCAGCCCAGTCTACATAATGAGTTCCAGGACAACCAGTGAGGGAGAGGGAGAGGGAGAGGGAGAGGGAGAGGGAGAGGGAG
>NW_021620222.1:632053-660886 GCF_004785775.1 Grammomys surdaster | reverse complement strand
TTAGAGGGAGAGGGAGAGGGAGAGGGAGAGGGAGAGGGAGAGGGAGAGGGAGAGGGAGAGGGAGAGGGAGAGGGAGAGACCCTGTCTCAGAAACAACAACAAAAAACTTGCAATAATTGATAATTGCCGGGAAAGGGTGAGGGGAAAAAGGGGAGCCAAGGAGCAGTAAGTGGGTTTGATGGAAGCAGCAGCCTGTTCCACCCAGTGAGACACACTGTGAGAGCTGACAGAAACAAGCCTGAGCTGCAGTGCTCCACTCCCTATGAACCATGGCTTATGGCTTTAAAAGACCTAGACTGTAAAAAAGCAAACAAGAAAAACATGCCAATAAAGATATGGGATAAGGAACTGAGCAGAGAGCTCTGAAGGAAACATACAGTCAAATTCTTTTAACGTGTTTAACCTCCTTAGCTAACTTCTTACCTGGTCAGAATGACTATCATCAATGGACAGCAAATCTGCTGAGGATGTGAAGAAAAGGGAGCCTTTACTGATTGTTTGAGGGAATGTAGTTAGTTGCACCTCCAGTGAAATCAGTCTGGGGTTTTGTTCTTGGGTTTAGTTCATTTGACTTGTTTTGGTTTTGAGACCATAGATCTCACTTTGCAACCTTAGTGGTAGTTTCTGAAATTAGAAGCTACTCAATCATGTAGCTAACCTCTTCTGGATATACACCCTGGGAATCCCTATCATACCACAGAGATACTGACACGTCCATGTTTACCACTACTCTTCACAAAAGCAAAGAAATGGAATAAGCCCAGATATCCATCAATATAGATGGATGTAAAATGAAACTATAGTGTAAATACAGTGGGATTTTATGGGTCATAAAATGAAATTTACAAGGAACTGTATTAAACAGGAAAATATAAGGTGAAGGTAATTCAAGAAGACAATGACAACATGTTCTCTTTCATATACAGATACTAACTTCTGAAAAAAAAATATATATATATACATATATTTCAGCTTCTGACTGTCTCTAGTGGCTCATCTCCATGAGGCAAGTATTCCATCTTCCTGGTGAACTAGCAGTGACTCAGGACACAAGATAGATGATCATTGTTTATTGACTAAAGAGGTAAAAGTATGGAAAGAAATTCTGGAAGAACAAGTTGGTATCTGGGATACAATAAATAGATATAAATAACAATAAAGATATGCTTACAGGTGGTAGGTAAATGAGGAGCAGAGATTGATACTTGCACAATGCTGACTTTCATGTAGTTTATTATAATTTTGCCCTGTGCTGACAAATGGCTGAGCCACTCTTTTGAGACTCCTGAGCTGTATCTTTGATGATGAAACAGTGTTTTCTAAGTCATCACTCCTGTAGTCTGTTCTCAATGGGAAGAGCTAGACCATATGTGAACCGGGCATGATTGTACATTGCTGGAATCCTAGAACTTGAATGGCATAGACAAGAAGCTCTGAGTAAGTTCAAGGCCAGCCTGGTCTACGTAGCTCTAGACCAGTGCTTCTCAACCTTCTTAATTTTTTTCATTGCTACTTCATAACTGTAATTTTGCTACTGTTGTGAATCCTAATGTAAATATTTTTGGAGATAGAGGTTTGTCAAAGGGGCCATGACCCACAGGTTGAGAACCTCTGTTCTAGACTGTCCAGGGCTAGAATGTATCTAACGTGGAGATAACTCACTATTATTTACTTTATTCTCATACTGTATGTTAGGTCTACTAATTTATTCACTACAGTTCTAGGTACTTTTTCCACTTGACTGGTGTTTCTGTTTACCATTATTTCCACTGCCCACCTAGCTCTACACTGTGTCTATTATGCAACATAGAAAACAGTTTACTTCTCAGTAGGAACACTTGTCTAGGCTCTTTGAACCATGAGATGCCCCAGTATGAAGAACATGATGGTCCATCTCAGATTCTCACCTTTGATGTTCCATATGACTTTACCTCCTGTTTCCTAATAACCCTGCATAGTTTTCAATCTTTGGAAAATCAGAAAAGGCCATCTTTAATCCCAGCACTCGGGAAACAAAGGCGATGGGATGTCTGAGAGTCCAAAGCCTGAATGATTTACATGTCCAGTTCCAAGCCAGTCATACTAACATAGCGAGACCATCTCAAAAATAAAAAAATCGTTTAAGTTCTGGTGAAAATAAGAAAAGTAGAAGAAAAAGAGAAACAGATTAAGAGCACTTGTTGCTCTTGCAGCTGTCCTGGATGCTATAAACTCAGCATGCACGCAAAAATACATAAAATAGATCTAATAAAATCAGAAAAAAGGTACATTTAGGAAGATGTAATGTTACAGTCTCTTAGAATTGTACACACATACAAGAAGTAAATAAATCCCCTAACAATGTGAGGTAGCCTTGGACTTTGACTCTATCACATTCCACAGGCCTTGCCTGGCTGTATGGAACTGATGCACTTTGATGCTTGCCTCTGTGTCACTAGAGTGTGGGTTCAGCCATGGCACTTTCTGGGAAGGGAAAAAAAAACCCTCAGAAACCACCAGATGAGCCATAATAAGTACTGGCAAGGTTTACCTCCGTTAGTGGTGGTGCGCATGCGCGTCATCATTGAGGGCTACGTGGTAGTGAACTGAGGGAACCCTTATTCAAATCGGAAATGGCCTAGAGTGATCACATCCGCTCAGACCTTAAAGTAGTTCGCTTCGGCTGTCGTTGCCAGGGCAGCGTGGGTGTTTGGAATCCTAACCCTTGGAATTGTGGGTGTCTGTGGGCGGAAGTCTCGCAGCCCTGGCGTGCCGTGTGCAGAGCGTCTCTAAGGTGCAGTGTGAGGTGAGTGGCTGCGGAGCAGGGAGGACGCTGTGCTGCTGAGCGCTGGTTTGTGCTGAGTGATGGTTGAATCGGCTGCAGGGGGATGCCGTGGATAAAGTGGGGGTCGTTCGGTTCGCTTTCATTCTGTTCCTGCGGGCTTTCCGAGTCTGTATTTTGTCACTTCCCAGTATGCTCTCCTGTGGGATTTCCCACCGTCGTCCGTGAAAATTACCATGTGAGGGCATTCGGGGCAGGACCCAGTGAGTGGGCGCTGCAGCATCCGGGAGCTTCAGGGTGAGGACCTTGAGGTGGCTCGTGATCCGCTCAGTCAGCGATTGGCTTAGGATTTAGCGAGCGGGGCTGCTCAGGCAGCGATGAAGCCTGGGGCCAGTGTAGGGTGCTTTGTGAGGGCGACCGCGCTGCTTCCTGGGCTATTTGAGAAGCTGGTAACTGGAGCCCTGGCTCCGGGTCAAACACTGGCCTGAGAGAGGAAAAAAACTCCAGAGTATGAGAAAACGGGGAAATTACTTTATTTACATTTTGGCCCAAACTGGGACACAGTGTCCTCCATCTATGTCAGCCTAAGCAGTATTAGCAATAGAAGGAATTGCATGGAAGCCGGGAGATATGCTTAGGGATATTTAATGTGAACACAGTCATCTAAGCTGGGACATAAGCCTTGGGGCTGGCCTCAGGTGATCTGGATATTTCCATTCCCTGTGTCCCTGTCTGCAGTTGAAGACAGAAAAAGGATTTAAAAAAAAAAAAACTAATCCCAATTCAATTACAATTGCCAGTTTACATAAATACTGTGGCCCTTTGCAGATGTGAGGTCTGATCGGAGGTTTGGCCTGTTCCTGGGACCTGTGAATATGGTAAGGATTAGTGATTGGCAGTTAAGCAGAAAGGTGCTGCTCTAAAAAGACAGAAGCTTGGGTTCCTGCATCCAAACAGGCTAGGGCCAGTCTCATCCAGTGTGCCTACTGTGGAGGCCAGTGAGGATGAAAGGCAGAAGGGGAGCTTGGATGTGGATGAGGAGAGTTGCATTCCCAGCACCCACACTCACATGGTGGCTTTGAACTGCCTGGAAGAGTTCCAGAGGATCTGTGATCCCTCTGTCCTCCCAGCTAATGGTGCACAAACACACAGACAGGCAGAATACCCACACACATACCATTTTTAAATGTTTGAATAGTAAGGATAAATCTTTTACAATTTTTTTTCCTTAACCTAGAATGAGCTACCTTCTCCATCTAATCCCTACCTCTTAAGCAAATGTTAAGGGAAAAAAAAAGAAAAGCAGAGGAAGAGATTCCATACATTGGTTACATTAAGCAGGAGAGTTAAAGTGACCTAGTGGCCCCATGTCTGTCTCCAGTGCACAGACTGGGGTTTAGGTTTAGAAGTCAAGAGGTAAGTATTAAAGTTGTGCTGAGGTTGTGGGGCACACGACTGTCCTGAAATCTGAGCACTCTGGAGGCACAGGCTGGAGGATGACTGCAGGATGGAGGCCGGGCTGGGCGTGAAGTAGGTTAGGGATTGGAGCAGCATTTGGCTCTGATTTAAGAGCCAAAGTGAAGAAAGAAGACATACACAGTGCTTTTTAGTAAAAGTAGCCGTGTGTGTGTGTGTGTGTGTGTGTGTGTTTCATCTTTTAAGATTAATGTGTATGAGTGTCTGCTTGTATTGTACATAGGGACAGTGAGTGTGTGCCTAGTGGACATCTGATCCTCTGGAGTTAGAGTGACAGGAGGCCGGGATCCACCTGCCTCTGCAGTGCTGGGATTGGAGGTCTGCAGGCAAAGTTTCCAGAAACCAAATGCTACCCCTATGTCAAAGATTCTTCAGGGCCAATGAACAGAAAAGCACTAGGGTGATTGGAGAGAGTTTATATGTTTCAGGTGTGGAGTCTTTAGTTGTCTTTGGTCCCCTCAACAGTTAGTCAATATCCATCTATGTATTTTACTTATATAGCCCATTAGTTTCCAACAACTGAAAGGCTAAGAATGTCATTGGAGAGCATGTGAGGCCTGTAATAGAGTTTCTCACCATGCTGTAATCTGACGGTCCCACCAGTGTTCATTATTTGTTGTTATTGCTTGGGCGTGTATGTTATGTACAGGTTTATTTGGCTATTGGTACATGTATGTGTAAGGTGAGCATGGAAGCCAGAGGATACTCTCCAGTCTTTCCCTCCAGCCCTCCTACCTTACTTTTTGAGAGTCCCTCCCCCGCTTTTTGTGTGTGTGTGATGTGCATCTATAGGTCAGAGGACAACTATCAGGAGTTACTCTCTCTCTTTCTACCATGTGCGTTCCAGGTATCAAACTCATGTTGTCAGGCTTGTTGGCAAGCACCTTTTCCCTCCAAAGCAGTGGTTCCCAACCTTCCTGCTGCTGTGACACTTCAGTATAATTCCTTATGCTGTGGTGACACCACCCCCCCCCCGTGAACTTATTTGTTTCTACTTCAGTTTTGGCTCTCACCAATGTACTTCAGAACTACTCTGCTGTATGGCTTCATTTTGTTCTCCTATACCAAGATTTCACCAAGCTGCTGTTGCACTGGAACATGGTAGTAATAGAACCGGATTCTCTGCTCCCAGGCCGTGGTACACTTGGCTCTAGAATACATGGTTCCTTTTCCCTTTAAAGTGACAGCTGTGTTTTTGTATAGCCAGACTCTAGGTATGGCTGACAAAAGTAGCTTCTAGAAGCTTCTTTCAGTGCTGCTTCCAAGCCAGGCTTGCTGGATCGTACATTTATTCCCTGCACTGGGGGATGAGGCAGGACAATCAGAATGTCAAAACCAACCTCTGTTATAGAATGAGTTCAAGGCCAGCAGGCCAAATGACCCTATCTCAAAAAAAAAAGAAAAAAAGCAGCATCAATATTGTTTCCAGCCTGGGATCTGTTATTTGGACCTTTGTGTTGCGAGTTATTTGGAATTATGTGGAAGCCAATAAATAACACACTAGAGAAAATTTGTGTTAGCTATAATTTTAGGGTCCTGCAGCATGTCAGTCACTGGGAGGTAGTTTGTAACCTGGCACTCCTGTATCATCTTTAGAGGTCACTGAAAATCCTTGGTCTGAGTGAGCACATCCAGTATAGCTGAGAGACTCACTATAGAAGACACCCACAGTCATCCGGAGGACGCTCGTATCTGTCATCCTTACACTTGATAGGTGATGGAGCCACGGCACTATGACCTGGAGCCCAGCCTGCAGCGTATAATGACCTGTGCTACAGAATAACAAAGTGAAAAGGAGGAAAGGGGAGGATTACAGACCAGAGGTCCTGCTCCTTGTGCATACCTCATCTTCTTTGGTCAAGAAGGGGATACAGAAGTGTCTTAGAAGAGAATAGGCTTCGAGGTACATTAGTAAGTTTGAGCAGTGTCTAGAAACAAACAAAAACTTGAACTGGGTCAGTGTATCGTTTTGTGTAAGTGAGATATATACTGATCCTCTCTCTTCCATTTGATGACCTCAGGTCATGTTAGGGAACATCATACAGCCTCATTTGCCACCTTTTAAAACACCAGGTATAGTAGCCTCTGACATACAGCTGAAAAGATTGTCTGGGAAAAAAGCTGATTTATTTATTTATTTATTTATTTTTTAAGTCATACTTTTGACCTGCCAAGTTAAAAGCTGAGGTCTGATGAGCCTTATCCTGCATCAAATTCCCAATGCCAGTGACCAATACTTGCATCTCTGTTTTCTGTCACCTTACTTAATACCTTCCTGTTGTCACAGTTAAGAGGTAGAAGGGAGAGTTGGACATTTCTGGGCTTTGCTCTGCAGACAAAATGACCTTCAGGTAGAACCTTCAACTCTTCATGGGCAAATAAATGTTGGGTGAGTGATGATATGGTCATTGACTTCCCAGGACTTTCTGATGTCTTTGCAGATCTCTGGGTGAGGCTAAGCCATTCATAGTGCCAATTTTCCCAACATAACCAAGCTAGCCTCTGCCCGGCAACTCTACATGGATCATCCACATGCTGACCTATCTTCAGAATCCTGAGAAAATCAGAGACAGACCAAGAGTAGAAACCACAGAGGATATGCCTACTGACATGAATTTCTGCCAGATGCCCCAGCGATTGAGAGCAGAGAAGCAGGATGGATCCTGTGAGGTGAGGAGAGATGCCCCAAGTTCAACTTTTCTTAGCGAGGTTGTAGACATTGGAAGCAGAATATTGGATTCCTATTCCGAGGACAGCCTTGATTCTCCACCTAAGAGTGAAACGCAGAAGGCGAAAACCCCAGTGTTTCCTCATCTTCTCTTGACACGTTCATTGTGCCGCTTCTTGGATGTAGGTTTATCTGCCCATCTATGACTCCCTGGTGAATCTTGTTCCTATTCAACCCAGAGGATTGATTGGCAGGACAGAAAAAGTAGGTATATCCAAGTCTAGCTTGGTGAGGCAGATATATATATATATTTTATGATAGCATGTGTGAAGTACAATCTTCAGGGATATGGGGACCTTGGGCAGCTGCATCCCCAGTAACTGTTACAGCCTTCCCCCAGCTGTGTGTCCAGGGTACACATTTATGTAACATGAAGGAGTGACCTCTAGAACCTCTTCTCCCGTCTTCCAGAAGGGAATGGTTCAGTGCCAAGGTAACAGCTACATAGCATTCTCTTTACCACACATGTGTACAGGTCCCTGAGTCTTTTGACTTTCTCTCCCAGTTCATAGATACACATTGGCTCCTCAAAGCTGAGTATCTTAGTTTAATATATATTATTTTATGTGTATGGATGTTTTGCCTGCTTGTATAGCTGTGTGCCATGTGCACAGAAGAAGGGCATGTGCACAGAAGAAGGGCATCCAATCCCCTGGAACTGAAATTAACAGCCAGTTGTGAACTGCCATGTGGGTGTTGGGTTTTGAACCCAGATCTCTGGAAGCTAGTGCTCTTAGCTAAGCCCTCTCTTTAGTCTGAAGCTGAGTATCTCAAAATAATAATTTAGATATGTTGGGCTAAATTAAATATGCTGTTGAGTTGATTTCATCTGTGTGTAATTAATATGGCTGCTAGAAATTTTGAGATGACTTTGTGGCTCCCATTGTATTTGCATTGGAGATCTCTGATCTGGAGAATGATCAGACTCCATTTTTGTTTTTCCAGACAGGGTTTCTCTGTGTAGCCCTGGCTGTCCTGGAACTCACTCTGTAGACTAGGCTGGCCTTGAACTCAGAAATCCACCTGCCTCTGCCTCCCAAGTGCTGGGATTAAAGGCGTGCACCATCACCGCTCAGCTGATAATACTCCAATTTTATTTTATTCTTGCAGTATGCTTCACAGTGACCTCATGCCTGCACTGTCGTATCTTGCCAGGTTTACATCATGCTGGTCATGTTTCTCCTGTGATGCTAAAATCATTACTGTCACTGTCCCAAAATCCTACCTTGTAGATACCCAGCAGCGCTTCTCTTGTGTAGTTTAGCAGCCATTTTCAAAGAGGAAAGTGCTGTAATCGTAACTGCTCTTCAGAAGGCTGCATTTCTATCTTAGGTGCTGCTAACAGCAGATCTTTCACCCTCACATTGAGTAACACACACTGGATGCAGTAAGACCAGCCTTTTACATTTGAAGATCTTTATGTCCCTGCAATTAATTACTTAAATGACAATTCATGACTCAAAATTGAAAAGTCCATACCCTCTTCACCCACCCCCAAGTACCTCCTTGTGATTTGGATGACAACTAGACATGGCTGTTACTGTCTCCTCCTGCTCAGAGCTCTTGGCCACTCCCTGAAACCATGGCTTTTCCTACCATCCCCCTCCATCCTAGTTCTCCTCTAGAATATGCGTTTCCACATTCCAGTTCACACTGCTCACTTCCCATCTAGGTTGCTGTACTCTGATTAGTAACAGACATTCCCAGGTATGTGTCTAACTTGCTCTTCCCAAAAATTTGCTTTGTATATGTTTCTAAAAATATTTCTTTTTAGCCCCGTATGGGTCTTTATATTTGCTATTTGGCAAGTCTGAGTTTCTTTAAGAGTTAAAAACTCGTATAGTATTGAATTTCAGGGACCCAATACAGCTATAGACAAGTATAATGTGGCTTAATAACTGTCATACTGTTTAATCTTTGATCCATTTCTGGCCTCCTGGTGAGGGGTTAATAGTATTTAATAGGTGGCAAGTTATTTTTTATATATTGTTTTCCTTTACGTCCCAAAATACAATGATACAATGAAAAATAGATGTTTTGTAGAATGTGGGGGGGAACTAAAAACGCATGTCCTGTTTGTCAGTGTTAATTTACAATGAGCATGTTATTGCAGAGATTAGTGTCCTTCGAGGATGTGACGGTGGACTTCAGCCAGGAGGAGTGGCAGCACCTGGACTCTGCCCAGAGACGCCTGTACCAGGACGTGATGCTGGAGATCTACAGCCACCTCTTGGCAGTGGGTGAGCACCGCTGGCTGGGGAATCTAAGATCTGGGCCTACTTTCCTTATTTCTCTTTTCCAAACATGGTGGAATATCAAGTCTGTTATGAGTTTTTCCCTTCTTTCGTCTGTTAGTCCTTTTTGGTTATTTACATGTGTTGCTTTGTGCTGCCAATAGTGAGCTTTATTCAAGAAGCCTGCAAGGCTGATTTCCCCAAGTTGTATTCTCACTTCCACGTATATACCATGGTATGTGCAACACATGCAAGTGCAAACACACACACACACACACACACACACGTACCCCACACTAAATGTGGGGTGTATGTGTATTAAGGTTTTATTTTTATTTTACATGTATGGGTGTTTTGCCTTCTCATGTCCATATGCCATGCGTGTGCAGTGCCTGTGGAGACCAGAAGAAGGCGTCAGATTCCTCGGAATTACAGTTAACAATTTAGCTGCCATGTAGATGCTGGGAACCAAATCATCAGCAGGAACAACAAATGGTCTTTGTTTGTTTTAGTTTATTCTTCTCTCATGTAGTACATCCCTACTGTAATTATACTGTAATTATATGTATAATAGCCCCTCCTCCCAATCCCTTCACCACCTTCCTAGTTTAATCTTATTTTATATTTGATTGCTGTGAAGAGACATCATGACTACAGGAAGTCTTTGAAAGGACATTTAATTTGGGGCTGGCTTACCGTTTCAGGTTTAGTCTATTATCATCATGGCAGGAAGCGTGACAACATGCAGGCAGACATGGTACTGGAAGAGCCAAGAGTCTACATCTTGATTAGAAGATAGCAAGAAGGAGACCAACTTCCTCAGGCAACCAGGAGGAGACTAGATTCCACACTGGGCGGAGCTTGAGCATAGGCAACTCAAAGGCCTACAGAGACCTTCACTTTGTCCAACAAGGCCATACCTCCTCCTATAAGACCACACTTCCTAACAGTGCTACTTCCTATGGCCAAGCATTCAAGCATGTGATAGCCAAACCTATTCAAACTACCTCACCCCCTCTCCCTCAGATTCACTCCTCCATTTATTTCAGAAAAGAGGAGTTTGGCCAGAAATATCAATCAAGCATAATATAACAAGTTACAATAAGACTAGGCACATCCCCTCATATCAAGGCTGGATGAGGCAACACAGTAGGAGGAAAAGGGTCCTAAAAGTAGGCAAGAGTTAAGAAACAGCCCCAACTCACACTGTTAGGAGTCTCACAAGAACACCCACCTACACGATCATTTGCAGAGGACTTAGGTCAGACCTATACAGGCTCCCTGATTTTTGGTTCAATCTCTGAGTCCTGTTGGTTGATTTTGTAGGCTGTGTTCTTATGGTGTCCTTGGCCCCTCTGTCTCCTTCAATCCTTCCTCTCTCTCTTCTGCAGGATTCACCAAGCTTTGCCTAATGTTTTGGCTGTGGATCTCTGTATCTGCTCCTGTCAGTTGATGGATGAAGACTCTCTGATGACAATTATTCTAGGCTCTGGTCTACGAGTATAGCAGAATATTATTAAGAATCATTTTGTTGCCTTTTGTTGTTGTTTTGTTTTTTGTTTCGTTTGGTTTGATTCTATTCTAGGCCTCAGGGCTCTCCAGCCTCTGGTTCCTGGCCCTCTGAGCAGTGTCAGGTGTCGTCTTTTTGTGGTTTTAGTCTCAAGTTGGACCATTGATTGGCTACTCCCACAAATTCCTCTACCCCAGCACATCTTGCACACAGGACAAATTGTAGGTGGAAGCTTTTGTGGCTGTGTTGATGGAAGCCTTTCCTGGTTACAGAAAAGAGCTGGTTCAAGTTCCATATCCCACCTCACTAGGAGCCTTCCCTAGGGTCACCCTTATAGATTCCAGGGAGTTTCCATTGCACTAGGTTTGCAACAAGTGTTCTTAGCCACTGAACTGTTCTCCAGCCTACCTCCTATGTGTGCATGCATGTGTGTGATTTTTTTAACTAAAGAATAACAATTTGAGAATGTAGTTTATTGCTCAGAGTGGAATACTTGCTTAACATGAGTGAGGCTCAGCTTTGATCCTCACTGCCATAATAAAGACAAAGAAACTTAACCAAAAACAGAGAGGAAAAGGGCAAAGGACACGAATATGCCTTTCTCCAGAGCTACTGACATCTTTTCTGCAGCCTATTCTTTAGATATTAGCTGTCCCCCAGCAATACGTATAATAGCCTTGGCAGATCCCTCCTGTATACTACATCTGTATGGCTAAGTCTCTTATTTGTTGAGCTATTTGCCTTTGCCCAAACCAAATCTTCCCCAGAAGTCAGCTTAGTGGTGTTGGCCACTAACTGTAGCTCCCAGTCTCACATATAAAACAAGCAAAGTAGATGTAGCTGTATGGGGCTTATTTTGAGTTCATTGTGTCCAGTGTATAGAAAGTTGCCTGGCACACATGGGTGCCGTATATATGAAGTGTGGTATATAATAAGGGTTTTGTAGTGTTCCTTAGCATCATCATCCATATAATGAACATGACTACTACCTGACTTAAATTTCTCACTGTTCAGATTCAGTTCTATGTGATTCTTCCTCCATCCTGTTCACTGCCTGTTACTTCATCTCTCTCTTCTCTACAGGTAAATTGCAGCTTGACACACAACATCAACAAATTTTTGTGAAAGCTTCATTTCTAAGTGATACAGCCAGTGAAGTCACAAGACTTGGCTCTTCATATTGCCCCGTTTTAGAGAAACTCTGGCCAGATGATGACACTGCTGCAAAGACAGATCAGCAAAGCCAGGTCCTACCCATAAGTCCTGATGCTTTCCAAAACCAGAAAATTCTGAACATAGATAGTGCTTGTGACTATGAAGAAACTGGAGAATCTACTCTTTTTGAACCCCACTTCATGTCTACACAATATGTACCTCCAAGAGCAAATAGTGATAGTCAAAGCAATACCATAAAGCAGCTGAATGATATCATTGGATCTCATCATTTTTTTACACAAGGCTCTTCTAATGGTGTGTGTACAGTTCCTCATCAAACAGAGAAATCATACAATGAGAATCAGTTTGGAAACATTCTTTCTCCTAATCTACCACTTATGGATCATGAAATTAATTTTCAAGACAAACCAGTTGAATATACTGGATGTGGGAAGGCCTTCACTGGTGAGACAGCTTTCTGTCAACAACAAATAACTAACAATATGGAGACAGCCTTTATCTGTCACACATGTGGGAAAACCTTTCTTCACAAGTCTAAATTGACCTCCCATTCAGAAACTCATAGAGAAGAGACACCTTATGAATGTCCTGACTGTGCCAAATCACTGAGGCGTACGTCCAGTCTGCAAGTGCTTCGTGGAATCCAGACAAAGGAGAAACCTTATGAATGTCACGTGTGTGGGAAATCATTCAGTTATACATCCCACCTAAAGGTGCACCTTCGAACACATACTGGTGAGAAACCTTATGCATGTTCTGAGTGTGGAAAAGCCTTCAGCCAAAAGTCAGTTCTCACCATACATCAAAGAATTCACACTGGAGAAAAGCCGTACACATGCAGTGACTGTGGGAAAATGTTTGTTTGTGCATCAGATCTAACAAAGCATTGTCGATTTCACACTGGGGAAAAGCCTTATGAGTGCCCTGACTGTGGGAAATCTTTCAGTATTAAATCTAACCTACTTGCACACCATCGAATTCACACTAGTGAAGGACCTTACAAATGCTTTGACTGTGGGGAATCATTCAGGAAAATATCCCAATTGAAGATACATCATCAAATTCACACTGATGGTAGATCGTTTGTATGTTCTGACTGTGGAATGGCCTTCAGCCAAAAGTCAGTCCTCACCACACATCAGAGAATTCACAATGGAGAGAAATGTTACCCATGTAGTGACTGTGGGAAGTTGTTTCTTTATGCTTCAGATCTGAAGAAGCATTGTCGATTTCACACAGGGGAAAAGCCTTACAAATGTCATGACTGTGGGAAATCATACAGTGTGAAGTCACACCTACACGTGCATCATCGAATTCACACTGGTGAGAGACCTTACAAGTGTGATGATTGTGGAAAATCATTCAGAAGAAACTCTCACCTACAGATGCATCAGCAAACTCACACTGGTGAGAAGCCTTACAAGTGCTCTGACTGTGGGAAGTCATTCCGGAGAGCATCCCACCTGAAGGTACATCATCGAATTCATACTGGGGAGAAACCTTATGTGTGTTCTGAGTGTGGAAAGGCTTTCAATGATAGGTCGGTTCTCAGCACACATCAGAGAATTCACACTGGAGAGAAGCCTTACATATGCAGCGACTGTGGGAAAGCAATGTCTTCTAAAGCCAATCTCAAAGAGCATCAACGGATTCACACAGGCGAGAAACCATATGTGTGTGCTGAATGTGGGAAGGCCTTCAGTGATAAGTCTTCTTTCTATAGACATTGTAAAATTCATAGTAGGGGCAAACCTTTTGTCCATAACAAAGGTGAAAAGGGTTTCCTGCAGAATTCACAAGTGACATCCTATGAGCAAACTCAGAGTGCAGAGAAGCTATAGTGATTCTCTGCCTATGGGAAATCTGTCATTGCTATGTATCAGCTGAAGGCATATAGTCAAGGTCACAAATATTACCATTCCTGAAGCTGTGAGACATTGTTCATGAACTCTAGGTGCACCATCCATGCAATACTGGGAAGAGACATGTATTGTGAATGCAGAAAGTCCCTCAAAATCATGTCATCTCAGTAGACTCAAGTACTTATATCAGGCACTTATCTGATCATATAAAAGAATTTATTGTAGTCAGTTCCTCATCCATTTCTCTCATCAAAATATTCCCCTTGATTTTAATGAAAAGTTATCGTAGATCTAAATAAGACTAGGAAGATACAATACTCAGTTGGTAAAAATCTTTGTCTTCTGCAAACTACAGGCAAACACATACACACATAACATGCCACAGGTGTCTATATACAATACATACACAAACTTTATACAAGCCATAGTCCACAGTTAAAAAAAAAGCTTTGTATTGCTTGTTGAAACATAAATATAATTACATGTTTGAGAAATATTAACTTATAGGAAGAAGCACAAATGCCTGCACTGTAGTAGATGTGTTATGGACTGTGTTTCTTTGCATGCTGAAGAAATGTTGATTAATTATTTGAGACCTTCTAAAGTTAAAGTTACAAGGTTTTGAGGATTTAGAGAAACGTTTATTGGAAAATACATCAATAGATTTTTTGTTTAAGATTTTTTTTTTTAACATAAGACAGGGTCTTACTATGTAGCTCAGGCTGTACCAGAATATATAGACCAGACTGGCCTTGAACTCAACAGAGATCTGCCTGCTTCTGCCTCCCAAGGGGTAGGATTAAAGATGTGCACTAGTATGCCTGGCTGGATAGTAATATTTTTATTTTTACTTTCATTAATTAATTACTTTACATTCTAGTCAGAACTTTCCCTCTCGCCTTTTTTCCCTCCTTTCCTCTCCCTCCCTTTCGTCTTTGAGAAGGGGAGGCCTTCCATGAGTATCAACCCACCTTGGCCTATCAAGTTGCATCATCTGTTGAGGCTAGACAAAGCAGTTCATTTAGGGGAAAGGGGCCCAAAAGCAGGGAATGGAGTCAAAGACAGCCCCTGCTCCTATTGATAGGGGTTCCACATGAATACCAAACTGCATATGTGTTATAATATGTGTAGGGTGCCAAGGTCCTTCCCATGCATGCTCTTCTGGTGGTTCAGTCTCAGCAAGCCCCTATAGGCTCAGGTTAGTTAATTCTGTAGATTTTCTTGTAGTGTCCTTGACCTCTCTGGCTCCTTCAATCCTTCCTCCCCCTCTTTTACAAGATGATACTAATTTTTTAAAAGATTTATTTATTTATTTTATGTGAAGAGGGCATTGGATCCAATTACAGATGGTTGTGAGCCACCATGTAGATGCTGGGAATTGAACTCATGACCTCTGGAAGAGCAGCCAGTGCTCTTAACCTTTGAGCCGTCTCTCCAGCCCTATTTTTTAAATGTTACAAAACCTTCCTCGTTTCTGTCTAGGAAGGGACAGCTTATGCTGGGTTTGTTCCTAGCATGGTGGCCAGCAGTCAAAGTAGCTAGTTTTGGCTTCCTAGGCCTTTCACTAGATTTTTCACCACCATGTCTAGGCTCAGGTTCCTGGAGGTCATTACCTTCAAGGTGCCATGAGATACAGAAACCCAGAATATTCATGAACTGATGCCAACGCCTCCACAGTCCATTTGTGCTGGTATGGATAATGCTTCTCTCATATTCTTCCAGAGCCTCAGAAGATGGCCTGGTAGAAATGGCTTCTTTGTAGAAGTAACTTAGGATGCAGACAAACTTGGTCAGAGTTGGTCCTAAATCTGCTTAGTAACATACTTACTATAAAGCTATGTGAAGACTCAAAACTTTTGGAAGACAGGATCATCAAGGCAGAGATTTCAGTGACACACCTCCAAGCCATGGACTGTTGATGACTGTTAGCAACAGAAGCTTTAAAAAAAAAAAAAAGGAACAGGATGCTTTCTTCCTTTGTTATTTCCAAAATAAGCCATTCGTTTGCCAGTATACTGATTTCGATTCTAGTCCCAAACATGGTGAGAAAGTAAATTTTTGTTGTTTTGCCAACAATTCCAAACCAATATAGGAAAACCAATAGAGGGCTCTGGGATGCTCATGTAAGCTCATGGCCTGCCTTCCTGGTTCTACTCTTACATCTCAGTACTTTCTTTAATCAGTGTTTTCTCATCCACTATTCCTGAATTTATGTGCCCCCTTGTTCTCACTCTGGTTCCTATGTTTTTAGCTCCTTTTTTATTAAGCTTATTTCATGTTGCTATTCTTCCTATAAAACAATGGCCTCAACCTACCAGGTATCTACTCCTTATTGTTCACAAACCTATGTCCCTCATTTTTGCTTTCATTGAGACCCTCTGGACATGAATATTCCTTATTGGTTCAGACCATCTATTTCTTGTTTGTTTGTTTGTTGTTTTTTTGAGACCGAGTCTCTGTAGTCCAGGCTATATTCTAATCTCAGTATAGCAGAGGATGGCTCTGAAATCTTGAATCTTCTGTTTCTACCTCCCAAATGCTAGGACTATCATGGTGTGCCACTTCCTTTACCAGATGGTACTTTTACAAAAGACTATCATGATGTCTCCCATCCAACAGGTACTTAAAATCTAAGTCTGACTACACTATTGAAAGATGAGTCTGTCCCTGTTATCTTCAAGTTCAATGAGTAAAATAACAGAAATAACATGGTGTTTGGGGCCATACTAAAAGCAGTAGAGCGTATATATTTCTTATTTGAATGCTTGTTCATGAAGCCTTCCCCTGCCATTTAGTAAATCAAGTCATATTGAAGCCAATATACTATGAGAAAATCCAACTGAGCCAATGTGGAGAGGCCCAAAGATGAACATAAAACACATGAAGATTGATCCAGGACATCATTCCTATGGTTGGGACTTCAGTTATACCTCATCAGCTGTATGGAAAGCCAGTACCACAACCGCTTAGATGATCCTTCCCAGATTTCTGACTTAATGTGAACCTTGAAATTGAACAGTAACTTTAGAACATTAAGATTTACTTTGATATGTTGTTTTACAACAAATCAGAATATTCTCCTTTGTCTACACCAACCATGCTTTTGCGTGTAATTTTAAAAAGCACACTTTCTCCTTTGCCCAGGGCCATGCTCCTGGCTCAGCTCCGAAATCATGCTCCTGCCAGCCTGCACTCCACCAGCTACCTCTTACTCCTGGCTAGTTTTGCCAAGCTGACATCAACTGCCCCATCTTCTAAGACTAAGCCCAGTCCTTTAGGATGAGGTGATGGGGCAGTTGGGCAGATCCTTCTCACTGATGTCCATAGGTTAGGTCTAGCTAAGATTGGATTGAGCGTTCCAGTGAGGGCAGTTCTCATCTTTACACTGCCTTTTAGGAGGTGCATAAAGAAGATAATTCTCATTGATGATACTTTTATTAGAAGTATGCACCTACAGGTACCATTTGCACCAAGAAATGACGCCATGCTACATCCTGGAAAACGACACAGAAGTTCATTTTTCCTGTTACATACTGCTCAGTTTTGCCATATCCCCCTAGCCCTCTAAACCCTCTCTCACTCAGCTATCCCCCTATGTTACTATAATCCATCATGGATGTGTCTGTCTACAACTTCTCTACAACCATAGCAACTTGCTGAGGGTAGTGCTGAGAACTCACCTGTGTCTAGGTCCCACAAGAACCCAAGACCAAGCTCCAACTTCTCCAAACCATCTCACCTCTTAGAGCAGCATTCAGTGTGGAAAATGAGACAGATCTCAAAAAGCAGATCTTGATGGGCACCACAATTCCATCTTCTAGGGGTCTGGTCTTCTTTTAGAAATATGGATGAGGCTGAAGTGAACTGCTGACTGTACCCTGGGACCTTCCTCTTAATGTTAGGACCTCAAGTCCAACTACTATACAATTACAGAAATAGGAATGTCTCACTTTATATGCTTAACATTTGTGTCTCATAGTTCATCCCCAGAACAAAACCAAGGTGCTTTGTCCTGTATTCAGTAGATAGAAACTTATCTCCTTGATATCCATCAAGAATTGTCCACCCATCATGAACAACATGACCATGATGGTGTATCTTAGGCTCCTCTGATTCATCTCCATCATTCCCAGATCCTTATTTACTCAAGTTTAAGTGATTGTTCGAGGAGACAGAATCACATGGACAGTATCAGAATGCCACTTTATCCAGCTATATTTTGCATTTAGGAATTGATCTAAAAGATACACTTACATAATGAAAATACAAGATGATTGCACATTTCTGTTAGCAGAAAGGAATCAGCAGTGGCTGCCCATTAGTACAACATTGCCAGAGAATTGGAGTCCATTCGTGCCCTGGGTTTCTCAGGGGAAACAAGGACTATCTGTGCTTCTGACATCCAGTCTCACCATTGACACCCCAGGGAACAAACCCAGGATCTAGGTATGCTTTGGATATGGATCATTTCTTGAAGAGAACTAAGCAAAATACTCTGGGATGCACTACTATCTGTGTCTTCAGAATACTGTCCATGTGATTCTGTCTCCTCGAACAATCACTTAAACTTGAGTAAATAAGGATCTGGGAATGATGGAGATGAATCAGAGGAGCCTGAAGTACACAATTCTTATATATAAAAGTTGCCCTCTGCCTCTGGTGGCAGTTATCCAGAGGAATGGCAAGCAGTGGAAACAAGTAACCTGGCAGCTCAAGTGTGTACAGATGGCATGGTTACTCTATTGTTTATGGAGGCTGAAGGATGACCATCTGAACTGAGGTGAGGAGGCCCTGCTCCATAGCTTGGAAGGGCTCCCTGCTACATGAGTCTGCTCCTATTGAGACAAGGATTTAGGGATTTTATACAGTATCTTGGGAAAGAGAAAATTTTCCATCTTTAGAAAAATATGTGAAAGGGTACACTACCCCACAGAACACAAATGCAGAGGGATAGGATATAGACACTTTTCTGTCCCCTCAGATGCACCTCCAGGAAACAACTACCTTTATTTCCCAGCTCTGGTTCCCCTTTCTCTCACACCTTCAGGCACTCAGTGTTGTAGCTCCACACTCGGGAGTCTCTGCCTCAACAGTTCTGTGTGCAATTACATCAGCTCCAGGAGAGGTCACTAGGCAGGTAATTTGGGTGTCATCGTTCTAAGATAATAGTGAACTGAAGACGGTGGATGGTTTTTAGGGCCCAGAAAGGTAAGATAGTTGCCATCCAGGTAAGGTTGTCCCTGGCTCACAGATACAGCACAGAGGTCAGGATTCTGGCATGGATGGGCTCTTAGCTTCTCTAGGATGTGGATGCTAGGGTTCTGTGAGCCACTGAGGAAGAGAGACAAAGGTGCAGAAGCCCTTGTTTGTGTGTAACAAATGTGCCCTAAAATTAAGTATTGCCTCAAGCCAACTGTCTACTGCCAGGCAGGCTAGTATCCTATCTCCACAATCCCCTCTAGCTCTGCCCTGGCAATCCTCAGAGCCCCATTTCTGATTTTATTCCTTCCTCATTATATACACAGTGCTGGTTCTCTTATATCTGTTACATAAAGGCCTTTCTCCTATGTACTTTTTCCATGCTTTGATGAGCAAGGGCTAGTTGTGTTTTCCTCAATTCCTTGAAGAGGTAGAATTGGCCTTCCACTTACTGATCTTTGTTGGTGTAACCCCAGAAGTGCTGGAGTCTGTCTCTGTCCTGTATTCATTAGCCACAGACTAATCATTGGAAGAGTGAAAGGTGGGACAGAGGAAACTAAATGGCATAAAGAGCCACAGAGCCTTTCATTTAGTCACTGAGGTTGCCACTGCCAATTGCAGTCTTGAATCCTGACCAGAAGCCCTCTGGGGAGATAAGAGACAGCTCATCTGCCCTTCCCCAGGCCTCGTCCCTTTGCCCACTCACCTGCCCTCAGCAGGAGCAGTCACATCATCACAAATGTGAAGAGTTCCTGGGTTTCAGGCTCTTGCTTTCACCTGACTCAAGTCCTGGAACTAGGAATAACATCAGAAAGTCCAGTTACCATGGAGAAGGTATTTCTCGCCCTCATCCTCTCAAGAGTTCTTAAGGTCCATGAAGAACAAACACTACTACTTTCCAAGAAGAACTATCTTGAGACCACACACAGCTACTGTCCATATGGACAGGACCATGTGCAAAGCATGGTCTTTTAGGACAGGGAAGAGATAGTAAAAACTTCTAGAAAGGTGCATAGTGGGAACAGGCTCATACCCTGGTGAACTCAAAGCTAAGCCTGAGAAAAGTGAAGCTGTGTGTTCCCTGCAGGTATGAGGATAGGCCTTTTGGAAGGAGAGATGAAAGGTGAGGACACTTCAGGTCTCCATGCTTGGTCAAAGCCATAGAGCATAGGAATAGAGAAAAGCTGTGTAAGTAGTCTCATTACACTGGTAGGACTGTCAAAACAGTAAAGACAAAATTAATTGAGCAGAGGCTCAGAAGGTATGTAAGTGCCTTCACATACATACAAAACAGTGAACAGTTTTGCAAGATGAAATGTAAGTCCATGCATGTGGTCAATACAGGCCACTAGGAAATGAAAATGTAATCCAAATTCCCATGGCAGCTTCTTCACCTCTTCTTATGTTGATTCCACTGAGAACGAAGAGGAAGGAGACATGCAGTTTTGCCTAATGGTTGTGATTCATCAACTCAAGGAGCCAAGTGTTCTAGTTACCTTTAATTGTAAATTTGACAGTCTAAAGTCACCTTAGGAGTCTCTATTGAGGGATTACCCAGATCAGATTGGCTGGGGGTTGGGGTATGGTCCTTTGGTTATTGATGTAGAGGGTCCAGCCCACTGTGGGTAGCACAGTTCCATAGGCAGATGATCTTGGGCTATATAAGAAAGCTAACTGAGTATTGAGTCCCTGCCCTGACTTCACTCAATGATATAGCCTGTAAGCTGAAGAGATGCAGACAAATGGGCAGATTAGTTTTGCATTAAATTAACTTTTATGTAGTTTTATTATAATTTTGACATGTGGAGACAAATGTCTGAGCCTAGACTTTTAGGAATCCTGGAGCTGTGTCTTTGACGCTAAAACTGCTCATAAGAGTAGCGCTTCTGACGTCTTCTTTCAGTGGGAATATATAAAAAAAAACTGTCTGTGAAGCAGGGAGTGATGAAACATGTTTGCACTTACTTAGATGGCAGAGGCAGGAGGATTATTGTGAGTTTAAGGCTGCCCTGTTGTACACAAAGAGCTTGAGAACAGCCCAAACTAGAGAGTATTCACCAAATTTTTCACTATATGTTCTCATTAGGTCTCTGCAGTGCTGGATTTTTTCACCCTTTGACAAACCTACACACACACACACACACACACACACACACACACACACACACACACACCCTTCTGGCTCTACACAGTTTCTATTTACTCAACATTCTTTTAGAAAATTCTGACATCTTGTTCTCATGCGACCTTAAAGTGCTCTCAGTAAATGTCATACACTAGAAGGTTCATTTCAGACCCTCACCTCAATATTTTAGGGCTTCACTTCAATTTAAAAAAGAAGTCAACTAAGAAAACTTTGAAGTCTGTGGGAAATACCAAGAGAGTGATTTTTTCATAATATGCAGTGTCACTACCTCTTATACACACACACACACACACACACACACACACACACACACACACACAGAGAGAGAGAGAGAGAGAGAGAGAGAGAGAGAGAGTGTCCCCTGCCAATGTAAGACAGACTTTACACATGAACTTTCTGAAGCCATTCCTGACTGTACTAAAGTGAAGTACTTTGATGGTGCCTTCAGTACCATTATGGAATGGCCTTCATCATGACAGTTTCTAAAGGAAAACAACTAACAAAGGGTCAAAACTCCACAATTGTTAGTTAACTTGTGCTTCATTGACCTTCTCCTGAAGAAAGTCTGAGGGAAATTGTAAATAGGATCTTGAATATTTGTTTACACTTAGATCTTCAGGTGGTCTGATACTGCTATCTTTGCCAAAATACAGAGGGAATCTGGACTCTTAGCAACAAGGACTCCTGGTCTTTGTGGACAGGGCCTTTGTAGGGCCCTGGCACGCTGTGTGAAGAGCTCTCTGTGGTGCGGTATGAATTGAGTGGCGGCAGTAGGGAGGATGCCGTGTTGCTGTGCACTGGTTTGTGCTGAAGCAGCTGCAGAGTGATGCCATGGTTGTGTGGAGGTGAAAGTCCTATGGGAGTCCAGAGATCAGGATTGTTAAGGGCATCAATGGAGCCTGGGGCTGGTGTGTGTCTGAAAGGACAACCTGTCTGCCTTTTGGCCAGGAGTGTGAATGGGACCCTGCTGTGAGACCTGACACACCCATAAAGTAGATAAAAATGGGGAAAACTAATTTATTCAACTTTGACCCAAATGGGGGACACAGCATCTTCAAGACTAATAAAAGAGATTTTACAAAAGCCAGGGGATACAGGTTTGAGCAAGTGTTCCAGTGCTCCCAGAAGAGCTGGGAGAGGAGCCTTTTGTGAGGCTGCCAGGGACCAGGGATTTTGATCATTTTTCTGTTGCCCATATGGTATTTCCTGTAGGGAAATGTATAAGAGTTTTTTCCATCATAAGGGCATTTTGATGGTCAAAAGCCAAGAAATACCACACACACACAAAAAAATCACACCATACAACAAATCTCACACGAGATTTATTGAGAAGAAACTCAGAATGATGGCTGCCTCTGAATGAAAAGAGAGACATCACAGGGCTGGATAGAAGGACAGGCTTTTCTATGATCTTTGGAGCACGTGCAGTGAGCTCATTGAAAAGCACAGTGCTTATCTGTTAACCCTGAAATATTGTTTGGCCATTAACGATTAGTCATGGGGGTTGGGATTTTTAAATCTCAGAGTTCGGGGTCAAGCCACGAGCAGGGGGTTTTCCACTGGTCTGTTACCCTACACTCGTTCCCTTTTTTGTTTACTATTGATAACTAATCAGGGGTCAGGAAAGAGGGTGATGTCATCATTAAACTACTTCCTGCTATATGGAGGTAGAGGCCTGCTAATAGTTTTTGGAGATCTGTCTGGAGCTGTTGGATCTTATCTCTTACAATATCCAATTGGCTGATATAGAACCATTCCTCCCTGAGGGAAGGCCACCCTTCTTTGCTGTTAGGAGATCTAATTCTTTCCAGTTGTCTCTAATGTTTTTCAAGTGGTTTAAATTGAAACAAGAATTTTTCTTAAAGCCATAGAATAACTTCCTTGTCTTGCATAAAGCAGGTCAAATGCCCTATCAGGTTGTAAAACTATTTGAGCTAATGAATCTACCTGTTGATAGGTTTGGGTCTATTTGGTTTTAATAGATTCCTTTCCTAATATGCCGGTAGGCACTATAGGTAGCTATTTGTCCCCTCTGCCAGGGAGTTTCCTTTTGACTTAACACTCTATCTAGCCTTTGTAGAAAATAAGAAGTGGTGTGCTCTCTTCTGCAACCACTTCTTGCTGCAATTAGGATGTCGTTATCAGGGCCCAGGAAGGATGGAATGCTAGTCAAAGGTCTGGAAGGGATTCAGCTAATGGGGCATTCATCAGAAGCATCTGGTTAGCAGATCCAGCTAGGGAGCATTTACATCAGCTGCACTGGCTCATACCAGCTTTCAGCAAGTCCAGGGCTTGCAGCCATTTGGAACAGTTTGTAGGTCCCAGCTAATTCCTGGATGGTGTCTGTCAGCTGAGTGGAAATCTGCTGAAACAGATATAGACTAGGAACAGAAATAAAAATTTAGAAACTTAAAAGGAAAATCTTACATTTGGAACTTCCAGGCCCGTAGTCCTGGTAGTTGTGGGAGGGGAAAAGTCCCAAGAGAAATTACACACTCAGGAATAGGCAAATGGGGAAATATAGGCTGTAATTATCCAGAGTCTGTAAGTGAAACTCTTTGGGGGTTTTCTACACCTGTTTTAGCTCCCGAATGATAGACACAGAAACCTTGTATTATTATTAACAAGCTGCAAACCTAAGCCAGGCAGGTCTTAAGCTATTCTAACCTTCTAAGCTATTTACCTCCCAGCCACAGGCACTGTGTTACTTGCAGGATGAATCTTGGTCTGTCTAGTGTCCATGTGTGTCCTCACAGCTTCTCTCTTATCATGACCTCATGGTGAATCCCTTAGTGACTTTCTCATCACGATTCCTTCTAGACCCTCAGCCTCATGGCCACCTCTTCTCTTCTTCCTCTCTTCCTCTTTCTCTCTGGTCTCCTTTAGCTGGGGTCAGAGTGCCAGCCTTCCCTCCTCTTCTGCGCAGTCGTAGGTTGACTCACTAGAAGGCGATGAAGAAGAATGTTTACATAACACTGAGACCAAAGATACTTGACCATGCTACTCATCTGAACCGTGGGCAAATGTTTGAGCATTGAAATCAGCATCTGAACACAGTGCACAGGACCAACCCCCAACACATCTGTTTGACTTGTGAGAGATAGAGCCAAATTTTATGATTCTCTAGACTCTCTGAAGCTTATATGAATTATTTGTTTGATTGTTTACAAAAAGAGATAAAAATTTTAGATGTATTAGTATTAACCACTGTTTGTACAGAAGTTCACATTGTAGAAAAAGTAGCTAACAGATATCAGGTCTTCAAGTCATAGCAGAAGCTGTAGGTTAAAAGCATGAACATTTTTTTCTATCCAGAAAGCTGAACATATACATTTGGCAGAGATGTCTTCAGCTCAGTGAGAAGCATCTTCAAGTCTATACTGAGAAGACAACCAAAGGTAATTTACAGTCCTGAGCTTGTGACCGATAATAGTATTCAGTGCTTCATCAGCATATCAGAACTTGATCGATCAATATTAAAACTCTGAACCTTTGGAGCATAGAGCAGGTCACAAGCAGCAGCTCAGCACCCAACCCCAGAAAACCGAGAAAAAGAGGGACTCCCAGGAGCATTAACTCAGGCAGCATCCCAGGTAAAAATGAATCACCTGTGATGTCTGTTGTTAGAAGTTCTAATCCAGATGCTGGCCTCCGATCTTATACTACTCAGACCTTTGAAGGGCCACTGACAAGAACATCAAACAGCTAGAGATTGACATCACTAATCTGAAGAAATCCCTTGTTTCACTGTCTGAAGAGACCTCCTAAAATCGCAAAGATCCTTATTGGACTTGATTTACTCTATTACAATAGAAAAGGCTGTGTACAGCTCTTGACTGTGTACAGCTCTTAAAGAAGAAGGTTGCCTTTACATAGACAAGACAAGGAGGGTTAAAGAGAGCATGAAACAGGTAGTGAAGGCCCTAAGAAAAATCAGAGAGAGAAAGAGACAGATGAAGGCTGGTAAAATAATTGGTTTTCAGCCTCTCCAAGGTTGTCAACCCTATTTCCTCCCATCTTGGGACCATTATTTGGGTTCTTTTTGCTTTTTTCTGCTGGTCCCTGGCTCTCAAATCGGCAGACTAACTCTGTGATACAACAGATAAATAAGTTGGTAGCAAAGCCTACTCAGATACATTATCATAAGTTAGCTATGGAGGACCACGAGACTCAAGATGAGGTTGTTACTTTATACAGGGTGTTTCCAAAACCCATCTTCACCCAACCTAAAAGGGGGGACTTATGTCCCTAGACCAAGCAGAGAGGGGCCACCCAGAACCCCCTCTGTCAGGCAATCTGAATTCTTGCTTAGGCTTCGAGGCTAAGCACTGCAAGGGAATATAAATAAAAGATAAAAATATCTCTCTGGGTTCCCTGAGGGACAAGCCTGACTGCATAGGGGTTGATGTCAAAAGTATCCCCTCTCCAGGAAAAAGACATCGGGACAGGTATGGCCCTTATGCCTCACTGGACAACAACAGGGGGACTGGAGCCATTACAAGGTCCCATTCAAATACTGGAGGTCAGGCCTCTATCCCCGCCTTCACAAGTTTAGAATTGCCACAGCCCTTCTATACTTAGAGAAGGGAGGAGATATCAGGGGCAGCCCTGCTTATACACTGAAGGCCTAAGATCAGCCATAGGCCTAAAATCAGCAATAGGCCTGTCATACATGTATACTAGCATCAAGTCTTGGGTCTCAGTGGAAAAACATTGAAACAGATGGCTATAAGCTAATGTAAACAGGCAGCTTTTGTGGAAATTTACAAGCCTGAGTAGTCATAGACCTTGTAAATAGGTAGCCTGGGCAGACAATACCAACTTAGAAAAGGACAATCGAGTCATAGGCAGAGTCATAGTGACTTGTCTCCTGAACCTTCACCCAGTCGATACCCGGTTCTGATGATATCTGTATTCCCCCTGATCAGCCACACTCCATTGTCATTTCTTTCCCCACATCCTGCCTTTCTGTGTTTATAACCCCTGTGTGAATGAATTACGATTTGAGAAAAAATAAATTATAAAAAAAAAACGAAATGTGTCACTGTCATATGCACTGTGGAATTATTTGTAGCATCTTATACTAATATAACCATGTTTCAACCTGGATATTCTTCAGTGGATGATCAGGTAAAGAAAATACACTCAGATAGGTTCTGCATGCTGTCATTTGGGTTAAATTTAAGTATTCATCTTCGCCTTCGCCACTACCAAATTAGCTTGCTTTTACAAGTTTTGTCAATTGTTTAGCTATTGGGCCAATCCACTAGGATGCAAAGGGCTATACTCATTTCCTGCCAAGAGTCCTTTTATGCTTTGGAGAATTCAAATGGCTCTGTGTTATGTGAGAATGTGAGATGGAGAAACAATGTCCTGTTACAAAAACTAGTAATTCTCCAAAAGATATGGCCACAGTTTTGTTGTTGTTGTTGGTGGTGGTGGTGGTTTTGTTTTGCTTGGTTTGATTTTATTTTTTATGTCTGTGTTTGAAACATTGATGACTAGTGAATAAATACACAAGAGATCCCTTCAAAAAAAACTCTGAACCTTCAAAATAGAGAGTGAAGGAAATCTGAAACATTTTTTCATAACCTTAGAATACTTTTTAATACTCTTACAACCTGTATATACCTTAAAACACTGGCTTTAACATCCTCACTTTCTTAGACCCTCAGACCTTACATAAGCTTTCACAATTCCCAACTAACCACTTACCAGAGACGTGTTGTCTTAGGGTTTTACTGCTGTGAATAGATGCCATGACCAAGACAAGTCTTATAAATGACAACATTTAATTGGGGCTGGCTTATAAGTTCAGGGGCTCAGTCCATAATCATCAAGTCATGATTATCAAGGCATGGAAGCATGGCAGATCCAAGCAGGCATAGTGCAGGAGAAGCTGAGAGTTCTACATCTTCATCTAAAGGCTGATACCAGAATATTCACTTCCGGGTAGCTAAAATGAGAAACTTATAACCCACAGTGACACACCTACTCCAACAGGGCCACATCTTTGAATCCTGCCCACTCCCTGGGCTGAGCACATGAGTAGTTATTATTGAGAGCAGTCATTGAAAAGCAAATTCCTTTAAATCCTTTTGTCTTGTTCTCTATTCCCTGTCACAGTCATGAGACACACCTGACATGAAACCTAGATTTCTGGGAAAACCTTTAAACAAACATGCTTGGGTCTAAAGGAGGGAGAGCCATAACCCAGCTCCAGAGCTAGTTCTCAAATAAAGCAAAGCAGGACCACATAAAACAACTTTAGTATTATACATATTCAAAAGACATTTGATTCTCTACTAAACTGATTCTAATGACCAGAAAGCCCAGAGATAAATTCTGAGCCCTGGTTATCAAAGCAGCTATGGTGAGTGGCATGAGCAGTGGTGGCTGGCAGCTGGTAGTGGCAGAGAAGGCAAAACACAACCAATAAACAAAGCACAGAAAGCTCATGTTCTCAAAGGAGACCAGTCAGAAACAAAATATGCTGTGGCAACCATCATCCACACATCCAACTGAGCCTGACTCATTTCCATCTCAGCTCCCATGTTTGCCACAAGACTTATGTACACACCAGAAAACACATACCCATCTGCGTGCACAAAAATAGGCAGGCAAAACTTTCCAAACAATCAGAACCAAATGGGTGGGTGACGTCTCACCCTGGACAAGAGTGAAAAGGTTTTGTAGTTGGATCATGAGAGGGGATCGATGTTTGGCGATAGAAGGGTTTTGAGTATCCCACACGTGAATGCATCTGGGAGGCCAGAAAGAGAAAATATGTATCAGAACGTATGATTTGCAGGAAGAAGAGGAGGGGACTGCCCAGCAAGCCTGGGGTCTAGCAGATGGGGGGAAACCAAAAGGAAATGCCACTTTGACTAAGAGGCCCCTGCTCAGCAAGGGGACAGAACAGGTAATGCTAGGAAGGAGTGGACAAGGGGGATACCCCTAAAGACGCAACTATGTGGTGGGGTTTGGTGATGTTGCTAATGCTATCCCTATGCTCCGTCAATAGAGGAATGAAGAAGGGAGGTGGGTCCCCAAAGCTTCAACAGGACCAAGTAAGAGACGCCAGTGTCCAGAAGGAAGGAGATGATTACCATGGGTACCATGATGACTACCCAGGGCTTCATGTTGGAGATGGCTGATTAGGCCTGAGGGATCCTAGGCCTCAGCCATACATGGCAAGTCCTATGAGGCCAGCAAGAAGGTGATATTGGGGTCTAGGATGTTAGGTGGCCACGTGGATTGGCTAGCTAAGGGATATTGCGTCCAAATATGATTGCAAAAGCAATTAAGTTTGGGGCCCTTCAGGTCCAGTGCCAGCCAGGCAGAGTGGCTGGAGGTTTTTTAAGAGGCATCCCAAGAGGGAATGAGAGGGTATGGCTGACACTATTCCCATGGATGAGAAGGAGATTTTGGGTGGGTTGCAGCAGCCTGTAGTCAAGGGTGTCCTCAGGACTAAGGCGGGGACCAAACAAGGACCCTTGAATTTAAATGCCAGTTAAGGTCACACATTTCTATAATCCCTATACTAGATATGCCTCAGCAGGAGAGTAGCTGAATTCAAGGCCTTGATGAGGTACGCAGTGAATTTTGGTCAGCTTGTGCTGCAGGCTGTCACTATGACAAAACAACAACAGATGGAAGGGTAGGTTCACAGAATAAAGGCACATGGGCACATGCACACACACACACACACACACACACACACACACACACACACACACAC
>NW_021620222.1:622566-632043 GCF_004785775.1 Grammomys surdaster | reverse complement strand
CACACACACACACACACACACACACACACACACACACACACACACACTACACCTTCTACTCTCAGCATTGTTGACAACTATTGAAAGCTGTATCACTAAAGAATTGCTTCTTACAGGCTTATGCAACCTCAGGGAGTAGCCTCTTGAATCTCTCACTTCCTTCAAGAGGCAATGTTTCAGTTCCAAGATAACAGCCACACAGCATTCTCTTTCATGCTCTCGACTAGATTCTTGAGTCTCCCATCTTTTTTATTTTCTCTCCCAATTCATAATTAGTCAATGGATTTTTAGAAAAAAAATATTCATTTTTATGTGTGTGGGTGGTTTGACTGCCTTTATATCCGCTTACCATGTGTGTATCTGGTGCCCATGGGTGCCAGAAGAGGGCATCAGATTCTCTGGAACTGGAGTTAAAGACAGCTGTGAGCTGCCATGTTGGTGTTGGGAATAGAACCTGGGTCCTCTGAAAGAGCATCCAGCACTCTTATCCACTGACCATCTCTCCAGCACCATCAATGGCCTTTGAAATACCAATGTGGATATGCAGCTCTAAATATACTGTTACATTCATTCCATCTGACTCCTGTAAAACTGGCTGCTAGAAGCTTTGAGATTACTTTCTGGCTCCCATTATATTTGCTGTGAAGCTCAGCTCTAGAAGCTCAGTTATATTTCAATTGAATTTTATTTATTTATCTTTATTTTGTAGAGATACTTAGTTTTGTGGTGGCATGGGTGCACCAATACTTCCTTCAAGGTTCACATCATGCTGGTCATCTCTCTCCTGTGATCCTAAAATCATCACTGGGTTCAACTGTCCTCATCTCAAAATCCTACTTCAGATAGACCTGGCAGGACTTCTCTTGTGTAGTTTAGCAGTAATTGTCTAGGAGTAAAAGTAGCAGTAGTAACTGCACTTCAGGCTGCATTTATGTTTCCTGTGCTGCTGAAGGCAAATCCTTCCACCATCACATCTTAGGGGGACACAAAATAGATGCCATAGGACCAGCTGTTGGGGGATGTTTTGTGCACTGTGTATGCAGATGCTTATTTTTGTGCCCAGATATCTGGTTGGAGTCTGGACTTTGGTATTGCCATTATTATGAAGCAACTTCTGACTCAATATTTTATAAAATATCGTTCCCTATTACCTTCTGGTTGGTTAATAAAGAGCTGAATATCATATAGCTGGGCAAGACAGAATAAAGCAGGACTTCTGTGCTCAGAGACAGGGAGAGGGTCTCAGCTGGAGACCAAGGAGTTGCCTTTGGGACATGAATGAAGAAGAAGGTGTTAGAGCCAGACTAAGATGGTAGGTATTGGGCCACATGGATGGGAAGCAGGCTGGGAAGTGGATCAGGGCAGCATTGTAGAGTTAAAATAGCTCAGAGTCTGCTCAGCTATAGCGCCTGAAGCTTTTAATAAATAAAAAGTCTTGTCATTACCCTGAGCAAGGGCAAACATAGAAAAGCCCCCCTCCCCCACTTTTACATTTGGCTTTCAACATGCTAGGCATGTAATCCAAACTTAGATTTAGGCATTAGGCTAAAAGTTCCAGACACAGGAGCCAGACCAGAAAGCCAGGCACCTGCACACAGAGTCAACTGTACCTTGTGGTAAAGCTGCACCTCTGTCCACAGCTGAGACAGTGAAGAGAGAGGCTGAAGCGTGCCGGCACTAATCTGGCAGGAGGCTCGGCACAGCATGCACAGATGTCAAAGGCAGCAAGCACAGGCCCAACAATATGATGCCAGCACAGGCTACGGTCCAGAGTAAAGCACATCAGCCTACTGTTGTGTAAGTAGGCAGTAAGGGTGAAAAATTTTTAAAAATAAAACAGAGCATTTGGACCCTTAATAATGCTATCTTAGATGGTCTAAAAATAGAGACAAAAGATGAAGATAGATGACTTTACTGAAATTGGCACAATACCAGTTTTGATTGTGATCATGTTGGTATTTCTTATTTTAGTCTTAATAGTCATGATGGCTTTCTGTGCCTTCTCAAAGAAAGAGGCTTTAGAGATATTAGAAAAAGAGAAATATGAAGAGCAGATACAATCCATAGAAGAAAAAAATTAGAAAAGCTTATAAATAAAAATGTGAAAGATACTCAGCTAGAGATAGAGTAATTAAATAAGGTCAGAGCCTACTGTGCTACCATATAATGAAATGAAGGAAAGTTAGCCAAAGGTTGTTAGAAAACCAACCTTTGCTTATCTGGTTACTATACACCCCACAGATATGAAGAAATTGGATGTCATCTTGTAGACGTGCTAGATTTACAATACTTTAAGGAAAGTGTTACCTCATGTGATATGCATTCACCATTTGTGAAGCAGATATTAAATTATCGGGTGACTGAAAATAGAATAATCCCCTAAGACTAGAAAGCTATGACAGAAGTAACATTTGAAACTGGTCCTCAGTTACTATGGTGATCACCATGGAAAGAAGAAGTTAAGGAGATTGAACAGGAAAATAGGCCCAGAGGTATCAATATTTGCCAAGATCAGTTGCTAAGTGAAGGTCTATAGGCTGAGGTAGTGACGCAAGTGGCGTCTGACGAGGCCACCTTAGCATTATGTCTTACAGCAGCTTTAAGTGCTTAGGAAGAGTTTGAAGACACAGGAAAAGGACTTGAATCATTTACTCAGACTACGCAAGGTCCGAAAGAAATATTTACTGACTTTTTACAAAGATTGACTCCAGCTGTAAATAGAAGAGTATCAGACCCAGAAGCTAGGAAAGCACTGATTGAATCTTTGGCTTTCAAAAAAGCTAACGCTGAATGCAAAAAGATGATCAGACCCCTAAAGGCAAGATCAGCACCAATATGTATGCATAATTTTTTGCAACCTACTTTTAATAGATGTTCAACCTCTCCTCTAGCCCTCCACCTAGCAGAGGTAGTGAGAGAGATAAGTTATTAGGATATGAGGGAGGTGGACCTGTTCAGCAATAGTTCTTTGGGCGCAAGTTTGATCTTCTATGTTCAGTCCCATAGCAAACACCAAATACGAGTCAGCAGCTGCAGACAGTCCTCTAGGCAGGCAGACACCAGGCACAAACTACCAGCTACACTCCAGTCCTTTCAGCAGGCAGACACCAGGCAGCTGTAGTTGAAGAAACCTCCAGGCTCACCAACTGGGCTGAGGTGAGGCTGCAGAAGTGGGAAGCTCCAGGAACCTCACAAGCAGTTCTTGGGTGACTTTCTCTCAACGGTAGTGTTACCACAAGATGAGCTCAACAACGCAATGTAAGGTGAACATGCTGTCTTTAGCAAAGAATAATGAGGCAGAGCAAACCAAACCAAAGCTCAGTGCTCATCTCCCGCTGTCTGTGAGGTTATATATATATAAATCCATCACAGGAGTGATGGAGTGTTTGTTATATTTTTGTCAGCTTCACAAAAAGTCTTTCAGTGTTTGCTTTAGGAAGACATCCTTTCACCCATGTGCCCCAGCAAAACATCAGTTGACAGAACTGACTTTCCAGAAAACTAGAAGTTTCCACTTCAGGAGAATCTCAACTATAGATGAAGAACTGAGGGTAGGAGAAACAGCCTTTCCCGAAAAAGTCCCAAATTGGTTATCCAAAATTAAATTGTCAGTTTTTAAATCATATTCATACAAGTAATATTATATGGAATGAGTAGATTTTATTTATATATCTAGGAACACATACAGATTCACAACAGCAATTAGAGAATTAGAGGCTCTTAATCTGAGAGAGAGAGAGAAAGAGAGACAGAGACAGAGACAGGGAACAAGGGTGGTTGGAGGGAGAAATGGAGTGGAGAAAATTATGTAATTAAGTTTGTATTTCAAAAATTTTAAAAATATTTTTAAAGATTGAGCCAGTTCCCAGGTTGTTATTCTTGTGACTGATGCCCAGCTGCACCTCATTAGATGTATGAAAAGCCAAGGCTACAGCCACTCTCCAAGCCCTTCCTAAATCCTGGTCCACATAAAATTTAAAAGGCAGTAGTATCTCCAAACATTAGGGTTCAGTGAAATTTATGGTAATGTAGCAATAGATAATAAGAATATTCTCCCTCACCTGCACCATGTCCTTGGCCTTGTCCTTCCGGGTTCTCCTAGATCTCCTGTGGATGTTGTCACATCCCTAGATCCTGAGGTGGAGTTGGAGGTAGAGAAAACACACCTGTAGCATAGGGTTGTAGGCTGAGGTAATGGGGAGGTTTGGTAGGGCTTTCTCACTGATACTCACAGTTTAATATGATTAGATTGGATTATACATCCCAATGAGGCATTCTTGGGCAGGAGAACTGGCCCAGCAAGGGGAGTCCTTCTCTCACCTTCTACATACATACACACACACACACACACGCACACACACACACACACAAACCCAAAAGTGGCTGTGACTCAGAGGTGACGATTTTGGTAGAGAAATGATTATATAAGCAATTTTATACTAAGAAATGGAACCAGAACCACTCCTTTCATTTCAAATCTCTTAATTTTGTCCATGGCCCCATTGGACTTCTTCTTCCTGCAGCCAGCCTGGTCTGATTGGCTTTGGAAGACACCACAGAGGTGAGGACACAGTGAAAGACTGCTCAATGCCATGCTATCTTTGTGAAGCTGGATGTTGTTTTCAGGAGGTGCCCAACCTCTTTCCTGACAGCCTTGCCTCCTCCAACCCCTCTGGTAACATCAGACACGAAAATATCGTTTTACTTAGCGATCACTTGATATGAATTAAGCGGGGCATATAATTGTCAACTTTGCTGAGGAGTATGGTAGAATGTCCAGTATGCATAAGTATTGCCAGGACTCCTTTGCTGGGGAAGTGTAAACAATTCTAACCCATCCTTTTAGGGTCCCAACAACAAAGCAAAGTACAGTTCCACCAGTGCTCAACCTGGGCAACCAGTGAGTTCCTTGGGCTTAGTTAGAGAGTATGAACAAGGGGCTACACTCTTTATATTTTGACTCACCACAGGAGCAGTGAGCCCTAAAGCAGTCACACTTGAGTGTTCACCCAGCATGGATGGTCAGTTCTTTGTTATTGAATAGAGTTCTATCTTCAGTTAACCCCTTCCCCAGCCAGGATACTCTCTGAGCACTAGGGGACAAATACTCTTCACCCTACTCCCATCCATGTGCGATTAAAGACAAATTGTAAACAAATGACTAGGAGGGGTGGCTGGACCCGCAGCTACTCGAGCATACACAGACCTCACAGTCCCATCCCTTCTATCAATCCTGACACTGCCTAGGCTTGGACAGACCAAGGTCTAATAACCACACCTATTCTTATAGGACGACAGGAGCTGCCCTTTGGCCCTAAAGCTCTGGTCACAGTCTTGTAGTCTGTTTTCAGAGGGAAGAACAAGAGCATATGTAGAGTTGGGCATGGTGGCACATGCCTAGGATCCCAACACGTGGTATGTAAATAGTTCAGGCCAGCCAGGGCTAGCGTGGGTTAGCCCTGGACATACTTTCACCATATCTCAGTTTCTTCTCATACTTTCCGTTAGGAATAACAATATTCATTCTATTGTTCTGGGTATTTTCACTGTTTGGCCTCTCCTCATTTTTTTTTTTTCCTCACCAGCCCATTCAACACTGTTTCTTTTATGCACTGAGTTTTGTTGTTGCTGTTTGTTTATTTCTGTCTTGTTTCGTTTTTTGTATTCTACCTATAAGTGAGAATAAACGCTTTTCCTCAGGGAACCATGATATGTTCCCAGGATGTGCTTAATCCTGAGATTCGCCAGAGAAAAACCAATCCCCGCTTTTTGGGTCAAATTTAAAGCACGCTTTATTAAATATTAAATAGTGACCAAAAGATGGACTTAGGTCAGAACCATTCCCTGAAATTTCCCAGGTGAGAATGGCCTCCAGCCATGTGCCGCAAGAGTATATAAAAACAAACTTTGCCATGAGGCAGTTGATATTTTCCAAGAACTACAATTCCCAGCATCCCAGGAAGTTACCGGTCCCTGGGTAGGTGGGGTTTACAGGTTAATTTTTGGTATTACAGATGGTATACAAAGAAGGCACATTTCAGACCTTTAAAGTTCCATATGGCTTCACTTCCCACTTCCCACTAACCCTTCCTAGCTTTCAAGTGTTAGAAAACTAGAAGAAAACAGCCTTAAGTCTGTGTGAAAATACAGAGAAAATTTTTAGGAATATGCAACATGTCTGTCTCTTAAATGCATATCTACCCAAGGGGCTTTAGGCTTTAAGTCTGTGACATTTCACATGGCCCATGGATGAAAGGAAGTGAAGTATGATGACGTCCGCATAATTGAAATATGGAATTAGCCATGACAATATGGGGTTGGGATGTGGCGCGTGGGGGTAGGGGTGGAGTGGCAGAGTGGATACCATTATAACTATTGGCAAAGAGTAACTTCGCACGTGGTGGTGGGCATGCGCAGTACAACTTTTGTGCTTGCAAGCAATAGGGGCTATGGGCAATACCGACTTCCGCCGGAAAGGTGACTGAGGTGCAGTTCATGTAACCAGAGGTAGCCTAGAGCGTCGATTTCCGGTTAGATCTTCACGTGGTTAGTTGTTATCGTTACCAGGACGCCGTGGGAGTTTGGATTCTGAACTCTGGAAAATCCTGAGCGTCTACCCGGCGTGGCGTGTGCAGAGCTCTTCAGAAGTTCAGTGAGAGGTGAGCGGCCGCGGCGCAGGAAGGATGCTGTGCTGCTGAGCGCTGGTTTGTGTTGAGTGATGACTGAGGCAGCTGCAGGGGGATGCCGCGATTCGGCTGGGGTAGGCGTCTTGTGGGAGTTGGCAGAGGGTGGCGATGGAGCCCGCTACTGTGAGCCTGGGGCTAGTGAGTCTGTGAGGGCGACCGTGCTGCTTGCATGACGGGGAGTGTGTACGTAGTCCGTGACTGGCGGGAGTCTGGATCCGACACTGGCATGAGAGAGGTGAAAAAGTGAATTTATTCACGGTTTTGAATTACACTAGGGCTGCAGCGTCCTTGATCTGTCGGAGCCAAAGCAGTGTCAGAATTGATAGGAGGAATGGAACAATCTGCTCGTACCTGTGGGTTCGAGCCAGCAGAGCTGGGAGAAGAGCCCCTGTTCAAATGCTGGGGATCTGGGCCATTTTCCTAATATTTCCCATAGGGAAGCTGGTGCTGAGAAAGAAAATATTAAAATTTACTAATTACCGTGATGAATATTGGGGTCCTTGAAGATATGTGGGTGAGTCCGTGATGGCCTTGGGACCCCTATGGCCATGGCAAGGATCTGTGGTCAGCAGTTGAGCAGGGTGGCACTGTAAACAAGTTTTAGGGTAAGTGCTCGTTCTCCTGCAGTCCCAACAGGTTGACCATGGCCCCTATTGAAAAGACTAGCTAGTCATGGTGAAAAGCAGGGAGAGGAGGAGAAGTTCAAACTAGCCTCATCCGGCAGTACCTAGCACCCTGGCCTCCACTCTCGAGGATCCTGCTGGTACTACCTCCTGAGGTAAAGGGGAGTAGCCACCACGCCATGGCTGGCAGCCTCATTACGTAAACTCTTGACCAGCCATCCTGAATCTGTGTCACCCCGACTGTCTGGAATGTATAGTGTGGCCCTAAGTGTGTCACGGTTCACTACTACTTCTGCCCCATGTGGCTAATTTGAACTTCCCCCAAGCAGAATCTAGGCCGAAGAGGTTTACTTAATTAAATTAGACCAGGTTGGCCTCAAACTTGGCAGGGATCCTCCTGCTTCTGCTTCCTGAGTGTTAGTTTACGGGAGTGGGTGGTGTAACTTGAAGTTCCCAGAAATTTTTATTTTTATTATTATTTATTTATTTATTTATTTATTTTTGCTTCATTGGCTAAGTAATCAGGGGACACTGGTTTATGGGCTCTTATCCTTCCGCTTTCATTTTCCTGTTTCCTCAAAAAAAAAAAAAAACAAAAACAAAAACAAAACAAAAAAACAACAAAAACCCTGTGGTTTCACCTCTACATTTTATTCCCTGTTTATTTTAAAGCTAGTAGATGTGTGACTTTGTCATGTTTGCAGGTTGCTGTTAGGCACACTTGTCTGTTAGTCATTTCTCCTCTGAATATTTAAGGGGTTGTTTTGGGGTGTGCATGCTGGGGTGGGGGATGGGTAGCAGACACTAGTGGTGGTCTATATCTGTCTGTAGCTGGAGCTAAGCTGAATCAAGTTGTCTTTAGGAATGTATAGTGTGGCCCTAAGTAACCAAAACTTGATGCCTTTTGAGAACACATGCGGCCCTCAGGCCGTTTGGGCTTCAGTAGCATCTGCAGCTGCCCATCTTTTGCCACACAGAGAAGCTGGGACCCTAGGAATAAAGGTCCCTTTTCCTCTCCCAAGCTTTCTCTCCTATGTCGCCATAATTGTCTTTCTACTCTGCCTCAAGATAATAGGAATGTGTGTTGTTTTCCATGAGGTGGAGGAGAGACTTTACCCCCTTGCTCTTAGTGGCCTTGAGTCCGATTATGGAACAACACGCAGCCTTGTTTGCCCCTTTGCAAACCAGGTATGCAAATGCTAATGACATACTGTTGAAAGTATTTAGTGAAAATTAAGTAAAACTGAGTTGACCCTTGCTGGTTTCTAGTCAATTTTTGTTCTTCAACTCTTAACCATGCGATGTGTGCCTGTTTGGGGAATGTGCCCATGAGTGCTGTGCATGTGGCGGCCCAAGGCTTCAGATGCTCCTGCAGCTTCATTGTAGGTGGTTGTGAGCCACTGATGTGAGTGCTCAGTGGTGTGAGTGCTCAGTGGTGTGAGTGCTCAGTGGTGTGAGTGCTCAGTGGTGTGAGTGCTCAGTGGTGTGAGTGCTCAGGGATGTGAGTGCTCAGGGTTGTGAGTGCTCAGGGATGTGAGTGCTCAGGGATGTGAGTGCTCAATGGTGTGAGTGCTCAGGGATGTGAGTGCTCAGGGATGTGAGTGCTCAGTGGTGTGAGTGCTCAGGGATGTGAGTGCTCAGGGATGTGAGTGCTCAGTGGTGTGAGTGCTCAGTGGTGTGAGTGCTCAGGGATGTGAGTGCTCAGCGGTGTGAGTGCTCAGCGGTGTGAGTGCTCAGGGATGTGAGTGCTCAGGGATGTGGCTCAGGGATGTGAGTGCTCATTGGTGTGAGTGCTCAGTGGTGTGAGTGCTCAGGGATGTGAGTGCTCAGGGATGTGAGTGCTCAGTGGTGTGAGTGCTCAGGGATGTGAGTACTCAGGGATGTGAGTGCTCAGTGGTGTGAGTGCTCAGGGATGTGAGTGCTCAGTGGTGTGAGTGCTCAGGGATGTGAGTGCTCAGTGGTGTGAGTGCTCAGTGGTGTGAGTGCTCAGTGATGTGAGTGCTCAGGGATGTGAGTGCTCAGTGATGTGAGTGCTCAGTGGTGTGAGTGCTCAGTGGTGTGAGTGCTCAGGGATGTGAGTGCTCAGGGATGTGAGTGCTCAGTGGTGTGAGTGCTCAGTGGTGTGAGTGCTCAGTGATGTGAGTGCTCAGGGATGTGAGTGCTCAGGG
>NW_021620222.1:622275-622466 GCF_004785775.1 Grammomys surdaster | reverse complement strand
TGTGAGTGCTCATTGGTGTGAGTGCTCAGTGGTGTGAGTGCTCAGGGATGTGAGTGCTCATTGGTGTGAGTGCTCAGTGATGTGAGTGTTCAGGGATGTGAGTGCTCAGGGATGTGAGTGCTCAGTGGTGTGAGTGCTCAGTGGTGTGAGTGCTCAGGGATGTGAGTGCTCAGGGATGTGAGTGCTCAGTG
>NW_021620222.1:619275-622265 GCF_004785775.1 Grammomys surdaster | reverse complement strand
TGTGAGTGCTCAGTGATGTGAGTGCTCAGTGGTGTGAGTGCTCAGTGGTGTGAGTGCTCAGGGGTGTGAGTGCTCAGTGGTGTGAGTGCTCAGGGGTGTGAGTGCTCAGTGGTGTGAGTGCTCAGGGATGCGAGCATTCAGACTTGTAAAATAGCAAACATAGACTCAGCATGGGCTAGATAGAGGCTTGTAGTAGATTAGAACCTCGTTAAACAGGAAGAGTATTCTTTATGTCTGTTGTCTTTACTGCCCGGCAAGTGCTAAGGACTTGCTGATTCCTAATGCCTGTGGGACACAGACATCTCCCTTTGTTGCTTAATATTGTCTCTTCTCACAGTTAAAGCGTGGGAGACTCTCCTATGAATTCTTCCTAACCATTCGTTCACAATCATGGTCTTTTGTTTGTTTCCTGGATCTTCATAAAAGTAAGAATGGGGCCGGGCAGTGGTGGCACACGCCTTTAATCCCAGCACTTGGGAGGCAGAGGCAGGCGGATCTTTGAGTTTAAGGCCAGCCTGGTCTACAGAGTGAGTTCTAGGACAGCCAGGACTACACAGGAAAAAAAGTAAACAAACAAAAAAAGAAAGAGTGAGTCCAGGACAGCCAGGACTACACAGGAAAAAAAGTAAACAAACAAAAAAAGAAAGAGTTGGGCTTTCTCGAATCTGTGTCAACTACTAGTCGATGTGTCTGTGGTACCCGTCAGGTAGGCCCTCAAAACTTCATGTGCAATGTTGGCTGAGTGTCCCCCGGTCATTGACTTTTCAGGACCTTCTGGTGTCTTCGTAGATTCCTGGGTCAGTCCGAGACATTCGTGCTGCTGATTTTCTAGCACAAGGAAGCTGAGTTATGCCTGTCAGCTCTACTCAAAGGCTCCACATGCTCACCTGAATCCTGATGAAATGGCAGCCGACGTGAAGTTCTGCCAGAAGCCCCAGAGACTGGCAACAGAGGAGCAGCTTGGGTCATGTGAGGTGAGGAGAGGCAACTTTGGTTCCATTTTCCAGAACTAGAGTGGAGACTTTGGAAGTATCAGACTATGAACTCTGTTCCTGGGACAACCTTGATCCTCCATCTAAGAACAGATCCTGGACAGCTGAAATCCCAGAGTTCCTCATCTTTTCGTGACGTGTTCACTGTACTGCTTCTTGGGTTTAGGTTTACCATCTATGACTCCTTAGGGAGTCTTGTTCCTGTTCAACCCAGACAGAGGTAAGAAGTAGGTCAAAGAGGTAGGTGCATCCATGTTTAGCTTGTGGAACCAGAGAGAGATTTTTGGCTTACTGTTTGGAGCACAGATGAGGGGTGGCCTCCATAGGCATGAGGAATTTGGACAGTTGTGTCACTGACACCCCCATCGTAGTTGGAGATTTATGAAAGCTGTATCCCCATAATCGCACATCACACCCCACCTGTGCCCAGTTGTGTCTATCTGATAGGTTTTTATTACTTCTGGAAGGGGTCTTTAGACCTCCAATAGAGCCCTCTGTTGCTCCCTAAATTCACTGAGGATTTCCCTACCTCTCCTCCTTCACTCTCTCTCTCTTTTTGTTGTCCTGGAGAACGGTGTTCTGTTGTATTTTGAGCATCTCAGTTACACTTTAAGCTGCTGTGTTCTATGGAGCATGACAGCTGCTCCTTAGTTTGTCCCTCCCAGCGTTTTCTCAGTGTATATGTGTAAAGTGGTCCTTTTTAGCCCACGCTGAGTCTTTACCAGTCTGAGTTTTCTCACAGCAATGGAGCTCGTGCTGTAATGTTGAACCCCAGGAACCCCACACCACTCTAGACAAGCGGAATGTAGCTTAGTAGCTGTGAGCCTGCACAGTCTTAGTGGAGAAGTTCTGTCCTCCTTGGGGTGGGAGTGGGTGAGACACAGTACACGGCAGGGTATTTATATACTTCTTTATGCCTGAACATAAAATGTGAAATCCTTGCTTTTGTGGGAAGTCTAATGGTATGATGGGGGGGGTTCACTAAACACATGTGTCTATTTAGTGTATGTTTCAAGGTATAGTTCACAGTGAGCATGTTGTTACAGAGGTGGATGTCCTTCGAGGATGTGGCTGTGGACTTCAGCCAGGAGGAGTGGCGGCGCCTGGACTCTGCCCAGAGACGCCTGTACCAGGACGTGATGCTGGAGATCTACAGCCACCTCTTGGCAGTGGGTGAGCACTGCTGGCCGGGTATCCAGGGTGGGCCTCATATTCTTTTTGCAGAACTTGGGGGACAAGTCTGTTATGTTTCTTACTTGTTCCTGTTCACTCCTTTGGGCACCGTTTAAATAGTACTTTCTGCACAGCACATGATGTTGAACTGTGTGCTTAGCCCATGCAGAGGTCATTGGATACCCTCGAAAGCCCCAGAAGATATGTGCACACAGTCCAGTATTTTTCTAATCCACAGGGTATCCCAGGCCAGAGGTCATCCTCAAGATGAAGAATGTAAAGGACACACAGATGGGGAAGGTTGACTTCCCACATCAGAGGTGTGCTCAAGGTGAGTGACTGTTACCAGATGGAGGTAGATAGCTGGGAGGTGTAATCAGCCTACTGACTTACTCATCCCCTCAGAAGTGGGCGCCTACATCACACACACACACACACACACACACACACCCAATGTTGTAGTAAACACTGTTCCACATTTTGTCGTGAGTATGTAATAGGGACAGAAAGGTGGTTACTGGGTAATAGCCATGCTGATAAGCCTGCTTAAGTTTACTTCTGATGGTCTGTACAAACTCACAGGCCATGTTTGGAAATCATGAAACAGAAATCACATGTAGATTTCTGCTTGTACATCTTAATTGTCAACTGTTGACATTATCAACTTCTTTAATATATTGCTTGAATGATGAGTAAAGGAAATGTCTCTCTCTTTGTTTATTTTTGAGTGTCTGTGTGTGTGTGTGTCTGTGTGTCTGTGTGTGTGTCTGTGTGTCTGTGTGTGTCTGTGTCTGTGTGTACGTGTGTGTGTCTGTGTGTGTCTGT
>NW_021620222.1:615221-618875 GCF_004785775.1 Grammomys surdaster | reverse complement strand
GTGTCTGTGTGTGTCTGTGTGTCTGTGTGTGTGTGTGTGTGAGTGTGTGTGTGTGTGTCTGTGTCTGTGTGTGTGTGTCTGTGTGTGTGTGTGTGTGTGTGTGTGTGTTGGAAGAGGCCCAAAGAGTGTTAGAGGCAGAGGTGATGATGAACACCCATGTAGGTGAAGGGAACTGAACTTGGGTCCTCTGGAGGAACAGGAGGCACTCTTAACCACTGAGCTATCTCTCTAGGCCCTTCTGTGATACCTTTTCATAATTTTTTAGAGTGTCTCATTATATCTGTCATATAACTAGATTTTCTATGTACATATTATTTTTTGTATGATTTATCGTTTTGTTGTCTTCTAATTCCTTCACCTCATTTATTTATCTCTTCATTAGTGTCCTTTTTCATCCTGGATCTTCTTTTGTGTCCACCTAATTGTGGCACCACTGTATTCCTGTTTAATATGTTCCGTATTGTTGGCTCTTACTACCTTTATGTCTCTATTTCTCTGGGTAATCCTGGGACACTCACTCCTGTGGAGGTCTGAGAACAACGTGCAAAATCAACTCAGGTCATCAGGCTTGATGGCAAGCCTCTTTATCCAATGAGCCATCTTGTGAGCCCAACCATACTTTCTCATAGGAACTGCCTTCTAGAGCCATTCTCTTCAGCTCTCTTGGCTAGTTTTGTCAACTTGAAACAATGTAGGGCCACCTGTAAAGAGTCTTAATGAGGGACTGTCTTCATTAGGTTGGTCTGTGGGCATGTCTCTGGGGACTGTACTGATTGCATTAATTGACCTGGGAAGACCCAGCTGTGTGGGCAGCGCTGTCCTGCAGTCAGGTCACAGACTGTGCAGGAGTACAGAAATCCAGCCGAGCAGTAGAGATGTGTGTGTTCAGTCTTCCTCTTCTCTTCACTGTGCCTGTGATGTGACCAGTTGCTTCAGTTTCCCACCACCTCAAATTCCCTGAACTGATGGACTCTAACCTAGAATGGTAATCTAAAATAAGTCCTTTTTCCCCCGAATGGCTTTTTGTTTGAGTGTTTTATCACAGCAACAGAAATGAAACCCGACAGGCCTCACATTCAAACTGTGATGATGTGTGTGTTAGTCTCTGTGTGTGGTTAACCTGCTATATAGAAGACTAGTCTTGTGGATGGCCTTCCTTAGTTTTGAGACAAGAAAAACTAGGGTTGTCTTCATCCAAATTAGAAAGTGTTTTTGTATGAGAAACTTTGGTTTCTTGGCATTTCTGTATTCTTGTGTCTATTATTTCATGTTTCCTTCTCATTTTTTTATCTTCTAGTATTCAGCTTACATGACTGTCTCTTAATTCCACTGAGATCAGTACAAACCAATTCCCTATATCCTTATTTAAACTTGTTCCTAATGATATTTGTGGGTTCCACTTAGGAATTTGGTTAATATTCTATTAACAGTTTCTCTTACAGCAAAAATAATGTCTGTTTCTTTCTTTTCTTCCTGATGATTTGATGCAAATATTCAATTATTTTGTATGATGTAGAATCCATCAGTTCTTTCAAATATCCCTGAGTAGTTTTCCTCACTTGTGCTCTGAGCCACAGTTACAGGTCTCTGTTAACGTCTGCTCTGCTGGTCTTCCCCCTTGCATATACCCTGTCAGTTAGATTGTCTTCTCTGTTGCTGCTGCTGCTGTTCGTCAGAGTTAAGCATTGTGAACAGCAGTTTCAGCAAATAAAGAATTATACGTATTCAATTCCTAAAGATAAGCAGAAGATACTGTTTCCTCCTGTTTTAGAAGACTTTTCAGTGTCTGCTAAAGTAAATGGAAGGAAACAGGTTGGAGTGGACAGTGTAGAATAGCAGCGGTGCCTTTGTGTGCTGAGTGTTTCAGGAAAGGCTGTTTGAGGGGCAGCCATCAGCATGAGGGTGTGGGGAGACCTGCTGTCAGGATTCATAGGAAGTAGCATCACCCTCAGTCCGAGGGGACGTGGGAGTTGATTCTGAGGACACATGGAGTGGTTACTCCAGAAAGTAATTTTGAATTGTACTAAAAGAGCAAACCAAGCAAGCTTAGTTGAGTTAAAGCAGTAATTCTCAACCTTCCTGATGCTGTGACCTTTTAATTCCTTATGTTTTGGTGACCCCAACCCTCAAGTTATTTTCATTGCTACTTCATAACTATAATTTTTCTACTGTTAGAAATTATAATAAGAATATCTGATATGCAACCCTCTATGAAAGGGTCATTCTACAACCCTTCCCCTAGGGGTTGTAACCCACACAGGTTGAGAACCACTGAGTTAGAGGATATGAGTAAATGCTTAGGAGTAATTGACCATTTTTATGTTGATGTTGTTGAGCTATATTGGAGTTCTGTGTATCCTGTGTATGAGGATTTTGCCTCATGGATGCCTGTTTGCCCGTGTGTGCTTGGTGCTTACAGAGCCATGAGAGAGTGTTGAGTCCCCTCAACTTGGAGTTACAGATGGTTGTGAGTGGTCATGTGGGTGCTGGGAATCTCAAAAGACAAGATTGAAAGTGGTTTAAGATGACACCCAACCTTTGACCTCCACATGCATGAGTAAACTCATGTACACGTGTGAACACAGTAAGTAGATAAATAAGATACAAAAAATAAAAACCTGGGAGTGTAAAGATTAGGAGAAAGGCTTGCAGAGCATGGTGAAGTCTGTAGGCCATCTTTACAAACAGACGGAAAGAAAAAGATGGAACAACAACAAAACAGGTGAGAAGATGGCTTCCATCCCTTTCTTTTGACTTTGGCTGGCTGTTGACTGTGCCCAGTGATAGCTGTGTCTGTTTTCTCCCTTATTTATTTGTCCAACTATATTTATAGCACTGGACCTCTTGCATAAATTGGTCTTGCACCAAACCCAGTTTCCCAACAAATTGTGTAAGTGATCCTGCCCACACTGACTGAGGCTTCTACTTCCTCACGAGGAAAGCAAGGCATAGATGCACTGTGGGATGATTGTGAGGATTCAATGAGTTTATGTATCCACTGCAGAGAAAGTGGCTATATTACATAAGTGTGTGGCGTATCGTAAGGGCCATGATAGCATTTCTCACCATTCTCACCATTGTCAGAATCATTACTTCCTGACACAGATTTCTCTGTGTTCAGATTCTGATTCCACCTCCGTCATGCTCACTGAATCTGTTCATCTTTTTTCTCAACAGGGGAGTCAGAGCCTGACTCATCCCAGCAAATGTGTGTGAAAGCTGTGTTTCCAAACGATGTCTCAGGAGTAATCACCAGAGGTAGTTCATACTGTTCCATTATGGACAAACTGTGGCAGGATGGTGACCCTAAAAAGACAGATCAGAAAAACCAGATCCCACCCTTGAGTCCTGATGTTTTCTTGAGCCAGAAAACACTAATCATAGACAATTGTGATGGATGGGAAGCAACTGGGGGATCTACTTCTTTAGGACCCCACCTCATTCTACACAAAAGAGATCTCCGAGGAGCTGCCCATGTGAAAAGATGTTGCAGCCTAACCTTCAAGCAGACGGTGAGCATCAAAGCAGCACCACAAAGCAGCCTGATGGCATTGTTGACTCTTGTTGGTTCTTCACACAAGGCCTTTCCAGTGCTGTGTGTACAATTCACAGCACAGGAGGGAAAGCACGCAGGGGTGACCAGTGTGCACACAG
>NW_021620222.1:582153-615211 GCF_004785775.1 Grammomys surdaster | reverse complement strand
GTGCACACAGCACAGGAGGGAAAGCACGCAGGGGTGACCAGTGTGCAAATGTTTTCAGCCCTAAGCAACCATTTATGCAGCATGGAATTCTTTCTCAGGGCAAACCAGTTGGATATACCAAATGTGAGAAGGTCTTTACTGCCAGGTCAGCTTTGTGTCAGCAGCAAACAACTAACACCATAGAGACACATTTTATTTGCCACATATGTAGGAAATCCTTTCTTAAGAAATCTGAGTTGAGTTTTCATCCAGGAACAAGCAGAGGAGAGACACGTTATGAATGTCCTGACTGTCTGAAATCACTTACCAGTACATCCGGCCTGCAAGCACATGATGAAACTCACACAAAGGAGAAACCTTACAGATGCCATGACTGTGGGAAGTCATTCAGTTATGCATCCCACCTAAAGGTCCATCTTCGAATACACACAGGTGAGAGGCCTTATGTGTGTTCTGACTGTGGGAAGGCCTTTAGCCAAAAGTCAGTCCTCACCACGCATCAGAGAATTCACACTGGGGAGAAGCCTTACACATGTAGCCACTGTGGAAAATTGTTTGTTTATGCATCAGATCTGAAGAAGCATAATAGATTTCACACAGGGGAGAAGCCCTATGAGTGCAGAGATTGTGGCAAGTTTTTCAGTAATAAATCTCACCTGCCTGTGCATCATTGAATTCACACTGGTGAGAAACCTTACAAATGCTGTGACTGTGGGAAGTCATTCAGGAGAAAGTCCCACCTTAAAGTGCATAACCGAATACACACCGGTGAGAAGCCTTATGTATGCCCTGATTGTGGGAAGGCCTTCAGCCACAGTTCTGTACTCAGCACACATCAAAGAATTCACACTGGGGAGAGGCCTTACATATGCAGCGACTGTGGGAAGGCCATGTCTTCTAAAGCCCAACTGAGTGAGCACCAAAGAATTCACACAGGTGAGAAACCCTATGTGTGCATTGAATGTGGGAAAGCTTTTGGTGGAAGATCTTCATTACAAGCACATCGTAGAACTCATAGTGAAAAACCATTTGCCTGTCACAAATGTGGGAAGGGCTTCCTGCACAAGTCACAGTTGTACTCTCACCAACAAACTCACACTGCTGAGCATCCTTAGGAGCACTGTGCGTGTGTGGGCAATTGTTCCATCACACATATCAGCTGAAGGAACATCATCAAATTGAAACAGAAGAAAGTGTCCTTGACGGGGAAATTTTTCAACAGCTGAAGGCTCTCATCTTTTATTCTGTGCAGAGAAACCTGAGGTGGGTTTTGAATGCAGAAAGTCCTTCAAACATAAGTCAGATTTCAGTAGACCTGACCCTATAGATACTGATCATGTGAAAGGCTTTACCACAAAGTCAATTCCTTAGCCATGTTGTAAAATAAAGAGACCTAATTATAGCTATGCATTGCTTATTTTAAACACACAAGTTATTATACCTGAGGAAAAGAATAAAGAATTTGTAAGAAGTACAAATACCCACATTCATGCGATGCTGTTAGTCTGGGTGTGAGGGTTCTTGTATAATATGAGAACCTTTCTTGAGAAAACAAATATCTACCCCGTCTCAAGTATTCCACCAAAGCCCAACTTAGGAATTGGTGAGTTTATTGGGCATACTTGCAGAACATGAGTAAGGGATACCTTCAGGAGCCTGGGTGACCCCAAGGCAGCCACAGTACTTAAAAGTCTCAGCCCAGCATGGGTGACAACTTGCCCGTAACTGCATACATGGCATCCCTTTAGTTAGTCTACCATAGTCTACTGTAGTATCTTCCAAGACAGTGAGGCTGCAGACTCAGGAAGGAGCGTTTGAGATATCAGCTGAGAGACTGATGGCCTTCCACACCCCTCCGATGAGGGAACACTATAAAGAGATAGCAGGTCTAACCTCACGGGTCATTTCAGTGTGATCACAGCTGCTCTGATGATGACTATGTTCAGAGGATGTGTGTCTGCAAGCAGAAATGTCAACAGCAAGCTCAAGTGTCATTTCTTAGGCACTTGTAGACACCGTTCTTCTTTTGATTGAGATAAGAGTTTCTTTTTGGCCTGAACCTTCCTCAAGTAGTTAACGTAGGTGGCCATGTGCTCTGAAGACCCACTGGTCTTCAACTCCCTTCTCAGCATCACTACAGATGTGTCATTCCTGGCCTTTCACCTAAGTCCTGTGGGGTCAAACTCGGGTCCTCACACATGTGACACAAAGGCTTTACTGCCTGAGCCCTGTCTCCCTGGCCCTGTACTAGACTTTTAAAGGACTATTGTCATATAAAGAAATCTTGAATAATGATTTGAGATCAGTCTTTCTGTAGTTACTTGTTTGAGGTATATGTTTACTAAATTATTGCAAAGTTTGTGGGAAATTGTAGCAATCATTTCCCTGTGTTATATTTTTGTAAGTGCCAGAAAGCAAGTAATACACATTATCTGTCATATCTGATAATGTTTGCTCATTCATTTGTATGAGTATACGGTCTAGCCAGCATTTAAGTATGTATGTATGTGTGTGTGTGTATGTATGTATGTATGTATGTATGTATGTATGTATGTATATATGTTTAGATATCTTCTCCCAAGTCCACATACACCCTCCCTCGCCACTAGGACCCCCTATGTGGCGGCAATGTTGTTATCCTCATCCAAGCCTCAGTACTCACTGCAGAGTTCTCAGGTACCGAGTGAGGTACCTTGCCTTTAGGCAAGTCTGTAGGACATTTTCTTGACTAATAATTGATATGGAAAGTCTCAGCTCACTGTGGGTAGTTCCACCTCTGGGCAAGTGGTCCTGGGTTGTATAAGAAAGCAGGTTGAGCAACCAATGAGAAGCAAGTAATTAAACAGCTTTTCTTCAAGGGTTCTGCTTCAGTTCCTGCCTCCAAACTTCCACCCTGACTTCCCTCAGTGGTAGATTGTGACCTGAGAGTTGTAAGCTAAAATAAATTATTTCTTCCCCAAGTTGTTTTTTGTAACGGCCCGTTATGCCCCACGTTTGGGGGCCACTTTGTCCCGACCAAGCTGCTGCTCCAGTCTGTGGGTCAGGGTCTAGCAAGAGAGAGAGTGGGGATGGAAGGGCAAGAGACGCAAAGAATGGAGACAAGACAGAGAATCTGTTCAAGTCCCCTTCATTGAAAGGAAATCATGGGTGTATATAAGCACAAGCAGGGGAACACAGCTGAAGACACTTTACCACGTGCACCCTGCAGCTGGGGCACTAAACAACAAAACAAGATATGTAAGAAAAGCAAGAAAATTTTCAGAGTGTGCTCAGCTGTTGTAGGCTGTTGAAAACAAGTCTCTTGTTAGGGTATATGGCTCGAGATGGCTGCAAAGATGATAGCCGCTTTCTGCTCGGAGTCGGCTCCCAACAGTTTTTGGTCATGGTGTTTATATCACCAGAGTAGAAAACAAACTATAGTCTGTTTACACCAGCAGCATGAACAAAGGCATGCCTTGCCCTGGGCCGTTTCCATGACTGCCTTAAATGATAGGAATTTTTTCCTTTGTTTTAAAAGGAGAAAAGCCATCATGTAGCGTTTGTTGCCAGATATGTCTTGTGTGCGTGTGGCTTCATGAAGTTTCACTTGAATGGAGTTAGTGCAGGCTTTTAAAAATGATCCAGTGAAGAACATGATGGAGTATGCCATGGAAAATTATTCTGTAGAAAGAGCATAGTCATAAACAGAGACAAAGCAATCAAGAGATTAATCACAGTCCAGAACATGAATGCCAGATAAAATGGAAAGCAGGCATACATTAAAATGTAATGGGCTTTTGCTTTCAGAGTACTTGCCACCAAACTTGATGACCTGAGTTTAATACCTAGGACCCACATATTCCTTCATATCGTCTAACCACGCGCGTGCGCGCACACACACACACACACACACACACACACACACACACACACATGCTGTTTGTGGTTGAGTATATAGCTCAATGGTAGAGCGTTTGCCTAGCATGCAAAGTCCTGTGTTCCATCCCCAGTACTGGAGAAAAAAAAAATCAAAGAACCAAAAGACACATGACTCTTGTCTTTGTAACTGCTTTTCTGTATTTCCCAGTTTTTGAAAACTAGCAAGAAGCTGGTGTTGCTTACATCATAATCATAAAAAATATTAATAGGTATAGAAGTTAGATAAGCAAGTGCTGGAGGACAACATAGAACCGTAAAGATAAGAAGTGCAGCCATAGGTCCACCCTCACTGCCGGCCAGAGTTCTTTCTAGGAGGAGCCACATTGAAGCGGGGAGGCCAGGGCTGGGACGTTGCAGATCCTGCCAAGTTCCAGAGGACCTCAGAAGGTCATGAACCTTCCCGGGGCCTAGCTGTAGCCCCTGGAGGTGGCTCACCCTTGTGGGTAAGAAGGAAGAGAACCTGCTTTCTAAGGCTGAGGGGAGGGAAGCTCAGAAGGAGCAGGAAACAGATCTGCTGAGGCACAGCTCAGAAGCCCAATGATGTAAGCAGCAGGAAGAGAGCTGGAAACAGGGCCCTCACCAGGACTTTCATGAGCACGTACATCTGGGTATATCTCACACCCATAGAGACACAGACAGATGAGACACACAACATATGCATACACACAACCACAGCAGGAACACACATCACATACACAGAGAGGGAGGGGGGAGAGGGAGGGAGGGAGGGAGGAAGAGAGAGAAAGAATTCAGTCATATCTATCTGCCAAGTAAATGGGTGAACTTGGACCCCACCTCCCTGCAATGACTCTGTGTTCCTTGGGGTTCCCCTATCTATCTGGAATCTCTTCCTCCCCAGCCTGGGTCCCTTTCTAACCCCCTTCTTCTCCAGGACCCTTTATGTTCCCTGACACAACTACTGTGATGTGCTAGGATCAGATACTGGCCTTGAATATGTCAGTGTTCACCCTGCAGTATGGAGTGGGATCTCAGGTACCTTTACCTCCCCCGTAGTCAAACCTCAGGCATTACAGAGTAGGGGATTCCAACTTGTGTCTACGGTGGTAACAAGTCCTACCCTATCTACACCCGCTTCAATGAATTCAGATATGCAATCAAAATTGGGTCAGACAGTCTCAGAGAGACTTCCCTGCATTTGTTCCCTAGATGGTCATGAGAACTATCTACCCAGTGCTGACTGGCACAGCCATGTGCCTCACAGGTCTGCCCTCAAACTAAAAATCTAAGTGATCAAGGGTAGGATGCCAGGAAGCCCAGAGGAGACACCTGGCAGACTGGTCCGGAGACATCACAGCTACGGATGAAGAAGTGAGCTCTCAGGAGGCTGAACGTGGGAGAGTGGGACCGAGGTCTGTGTGTGGAGATGGGGAGCAGCATACATAGAAGGTCACAGAACAGAGGAGGGCAAGGTCACATCTTGTGTTTTATTGAGATACACATGTCTGTCATGTGAAGGATGAGTTGGGGGGGCGGGTAACAAAGGAAGTGGGTGGGGCTGAGGGAGGATAAGGAGAGAGTGGATGAGACAAGGACAGGTTGGGGGGGGAGTCAGTGCGCAACTGGAAACTTTTTTTTTAAGATTAATTAAAGGCTTTATATGTTTGGTAATGATTAATAACAATATGTCCACTCAATCAGAGGTGTAACCCAATACCCAACCTAGATATACCTAGATATACCTTTGACAGCGGGAGACACGTGAACATCCGCCTCCATTTTCCCTTCTCTCGTTCTCCTCAACTGGAAACTCTTAACGATGTATGTTATTCTATGTGTATGTATGTGTGTGCTTGAATGTATCTGTGTTCACCACATGTATGCATGTACCCATGGAGGCCAGAAAAGGGCATCAGAGACCCCCGAAGCTGGAGTTACAATAGTTGTAAGTCACCCACTCTGGGTGCTGGGAGCCAAGGCCAGGTCCTCTGCCAGAGCAGTGAGTGCTCTTAACCACGAAGCCAACTCTAGACCCAGCTGTACTGGGACTTCTTTATTTATAGTATGAGTTACTTTGGCATCACCGTGGCAGTTCCTGATGGGAACAGGAGAGGGAAGATTTGCTGGCTCTTGTTTCAGTCTGGCGGGGAGGGGAATGGTGAAACGGCAGTTCAGCTCCTGCAGCAGCAGGGTGTGGTAGAAGCTGTTCACACCACAGCACATGCCAGGAGCATGGAGCAGGGCAGGAGTCAGAGGCTGGGTGTGAGCTCTACAGGCTTACCTTTAGGGACCTGCTTCTACCACTAATACCTTGTCCCCAAAAGACCACAGCCTCCCAAAATAGTGCCACCAGCACAGGACCAAGCATTCAAAATCTGAGCCCATGAGAGACATAAAAGATTCAAATTCTGAGAGTTACACAATTGTAAAGTAATTACCTGGTCCTCGTCCCCTACTTTCCTCCTCTCCCTTACTCCCCCCCACTCTCCCCCCTCTTTGGTTTCCTCAGCCAGTTTGCTGACCTGTGGGATCTGCCAGGCTTCTGGTCAGATCATCATCCCAGACTCACTCATAGGAGTGGAGAAATACCGGACCATCCTGACCCTAGAAAATGTCCCAGAAGATGTCCTGGAGTACAGCTGGTATCAGGGCACCAACAACAGTACCGCAAACATGATTTTCAGCTATAAACCTCCCAGTACTCAGCACCCTGGACCCTTGTACAGTGGACGTGAGAACGTGACCCGTACAGGTAGCCTGGTGGTGAGGATGTCAGCGATAAATGACACAGGCTAATATACTGTCAAAGTCGACACTAGCAACGGAACCGAAAGCAACTGGCTGGCTCGAGATCCTAAGTGAGTTGGCAAGGCAACCAATTTCCCCAGCAAAAAAAGGAAGCTTGTCCTAAGGGCTCCAATAGGGAGATTCCTTGGAGGGCATGCCCTCCAGTGTCTCTGTTGCCTGAAAGTGACCCTGGCAGCCTTGAAGGTGGCTCTCAGGCGTTTCCTGCAGAGATGGGTCACTCTGCAAGGACTCAGTTCACTTGTTAAAGAGAGTATTTATTTTCCGCTGTTGTGTAACATCCGTACTTTAGAGCAGTGGTTCTCAGCCTTCCCAATGCTGTGACCCTTTAATACAGCGGCTCATGTTGTGGTGATGACCCCCAGCCATAAGATTATTTCATTGCTACTTCATAACTAACTTTGCTGCAGTTATGAATCATACTGTAAATATCTGATATGCAGGATATTTGATATGTGACCACTCAGAGGGGCTGCGACTCACAAGTTGAGAACTGCTATTTAGAGTTTTTAAAAAACAAAAGACAAAAAACAAAAAACAGTGGGCAGTGGTGGCATATGCCTTTAATCCCAGCACTTGGGAGGCAAAGGCAGGCAGATCTCTATAAGAGAGCAAGTTCCAAGACAGCCAAGGCTATACAGAGAAACCCTGTCTTGAAAAACAAACAAATAGTAACAAAATAATTAATTTTATTTATTTTTGTAGTACTGAGAATGGGGCCTAGCATGTTCATATGCTAGGCAATCACTCTACCACTGAGCCACACCCCAGCCAGCCACACCCTAGCCACCCCCTGGGGATTCTAGACACTGACCTAAATCCCTAGCTAGAACTCGTTATGTTGCCCAAGTTGGCTTAGAACTTTCAGTTCTCCTGCCTCTGCTTCCTGAGTGCTAGAACCACAGTCATGTACTAGCTTATTATTGAGTGTCTTCTGTGGGCCAGAAGTTTGGGCACTGTTCTGGCTGAGTCCTCTGAGTCTCACAAGGCCATAGTAAAGACTGTTCTCATACAGAGACTTCCCTAGGGAAGAACCTCCTGCTACCCTCCTCTGGGCTTGAGGATTCAGTTATTTCCTGATGTCTGTATAATCATAGACTTAGCTATCATTTTGTTATTTTAGTTGCCATAATTGTAGGGCCAAGTATTTTGTAGTTCATTATAGCCATCCCTTTCACGACAGTGATACTCACTCCAGGCCTGGAGAAAGTAGCATGGCTGCCTTGGAGATCTGCCCACTGGTGACAGCTCCCACTACTGTCCTAAGACCAAGGGGAGAATGTAGTTTTCTGAGGACAGGAAGCCCTGTGCTTATTTCTAAGTCTATACACTGTGTTTCTTAGTCTGTACTCTGTGAACCCGAGCCTTAGCTGTAGAAAGGGCAAATGTCTACCATTTGTTTTCTGTATGTTTGGAGAGAATTTGGTGAATCAAATGAAACTCGGACAATGGATCTAATTATTATGACTAGTTCCAAAGCCACCTGTCCCAGCTCCTCAGATGAGGGTCCTGGACTTTACAACTACTGGCACAGGGAGCAGTAGGTGACAAGATTGGGGAGATGGATCAGTAAGTAAAGCACTTGCCAAGAAAGCTTGAAGATCTGAGTTTGAGCACTGGGGGTGTGGAATACATCTGTAATTTCAAGCACTCCTACTGGAACCATGGAAGGTTATAACCACAACCTTCAGCTAACCTGGGGTACACAGAGGTGACAAGTGCTCAGTGCATGTGTGGCATGTGTTAGCATTCTCATCCATAAACAACATGTTCCATATACAATGCACGTAGACATACAGAGGGAAAAACAACCATTAGGCCACCTTGTCATGACCAAGAACCTGCTGTTATTGCAGTTGTACAGAATGGCTCAGGCCCTGCCCAGGAATGGGCAGCCTGCTCCCCACCACTCCCTCCTCTGCCACTCTCAGTGCTGGGGCTTCTCTTTTGCCTTACATTAGGGCTCTCCACATCTCTTCAATTGCCCCAAAGCTTAAAGAAGCTAACACTATACCTGACCTGTTCTTTCTGCTTCACCTAGAGTTGAGAAGCAATCCAGGCATCTCAGCCAATGCCTCAGCCAATACCAGCGCCCTGGTAGAAGGCGTGGATTCCATGGTTGCCAAATGTCTTACCAACTCCTCGAGCATCAAGTGGTATGTGATCTCTGTACCAACCTCAGGCAGTGACCACATGACGATTTCCCCGGATGGCAAGACTCTGGTCATCCACAGAGTCAGTCGTTCCGACCACAATCTTCAGTGTGCCATAGAAGATATCCCAGAAATACTCCAGAGAAGTGAGATGATTCACTTGACTGTGGCTTGTGAGTACACATGGTAGTGGGAGGGAAGCCAGCGGTAGACTCTAGTACGTATCCAGGAAAATGGCTGAGCCAGCCTGCAGCCAGCTAGGTGTGGTTAATATCCAGCTCTGGGTATTTAGCTCTGTGGGTTCATGACTGCCCTCCCCATGGGGTGCTGGATTTTAGGAGAGGGACACAGTCCCCATTCTTAGATTAGAAATGGCCAGTATGAGTTTATTGAGACCTGTTTTTTTTGTTTGTTTTGTTTGTTTGTTTGTTTTGTTTGTTTTGTTGGGAGAGGCAAGTGGGGCTGGGAATGGATGTCCTCAAACAAGGACCTGAATTGGGATCCCTGACATTTGCATAAATGCTGAATGTAGCCGTGCGTGCGTGCCTATAATCCCAAGACCAGTGGGGTAGAGGCAGATTGCTGAGGCTCACTGGCCAGGCAGCCTAGCCAGAATAGATGAATTCTATGTCAGAGAGATGCTTCTTCTGTTTCATTTGTTTGTTTGCTTTGTTCCTTTTTAGTAGAGAAAAAGAAAAAATAACATGGAGTTGGGTATGTAAGGAAGTGGGGAGGATCTGGGGGAAGTTGAAAGAAAAGAGATCATAATCAGAATATAGTGTGTGAAAACAAATGTCTCAATAAAAAAATAAAAAAGTAAAGATGCCTTGAGAGTGATTGAGGAATGCCTGTGATATTGACCTCTGAGCTGCACATGTAAATCATATCTGTGCCCACGCATTCATGCACATATGTATGATTCCAACACACAAACATACAGAGAGACAGACAGAGAGACAGAGAGATTACAATCGATTTTTTATTCTTCATTTCAGATCACAAGTTTACCTTTCTTACTTGCTTTTATTTATGTGTATGTGTGTACATCTGTGTGAGTATATGCCATGTATATGTGGGTGCCAACAGAGGCCAAAGAGGGTGTTTGATCTCCCAAAGGTGGAATTACAGGCAGTTAGGAACTGCCTGATGTGAGTGGAACACTGAGAGCCAAACTCAGGTCCTCTGCAAGAACAGCAAGCACTCTTAGCTGCTGAGCCATCTCTTCTTCCTCACTTATGTTTAGGTTAATATTTAGTTAACTCTCTGAAACTTTCAAATCTGTTCACTAATTTTGTTGTTTTCTTAGAAAAATTACCTTCACTTTTTATTCTCAGTCCAATCACACTGACTAATCTTGGTGTGAGAGACAGGTCAATGATAGGGTCTCAGAATAGAATCCCCCAGAGAGGAGGTGGGGTGTGGCTCAGTAGCGGAGCTCCTCCCACGTGCATGAAGCCACATGACCCCAAGCACAATACTAACACCACCAATAAACACGAGGAACTCACAAACACCAACTCGTGAGTTTTCACCACCCAGCTGTTTCTTACATTCAATTTCAGCTGAAAATCACAATCAGACACAGCAAACAATTTTCACGTTTTAGTTAGGAACTGCTCAGTGGTCCTCCTGTTTCCTAAAATGGACTCTGTGGCACCATCTGAAGAAAACTAATTCACAGTTGGACAGACACGCCCTGACCTCCGTGCTGCCATTTATGGGTTTCAGGTTGGAACCAAGACTGAGGTCCCCTAGACTATGGCTAAGCCCTAACTAGTTGGTGCTGTTGTATGAACAGGGCTCTTGAACCCTCTTCCTCTCCTCTGAGATTTGCATCTGTAAGATGAAACATTTACGGACCAAATGACATGAGTGTTGGTTAACAGACAGTTCCACTAGGCTCCTCCCAGGGACCTAGCAACAGTGACCTAGCAATAGCTTGAGTTATCACCTGTCGCCAGGTGTGGCAATTCACTTGTGTATGAAAAAGACTGACGATTACTCCAGCCTTCTCTCTCCCTCTCCTCTTCCCTCCCACCTCTTTCTCTCTCTATTCCCATGTGTTCCTGGCCATCTTCTCGTCCTTTCTTTCTCTATCCCCGTTTTCTCTGCCCTCTTGGCTCTGTCTGTCCCTACCCCTTCTCCAGGTCGCCCCTCTGCTCCCTCTCCACAATAAACCTCCCTTATACCAGATCTGTTGCATGCCATGATTTCTCAGGGAAATCACAGGGGGCAGCCCCCTGCCCCTCCAAGGCAGTCCCTTACTCCTGCCACCCCTACTTTATATCTCATAGCAGTGAGTTTTGTGGACTACACACTGTGCTATACATTCAGAGCCTAGCTTGCTTCCTGTAACACGGTTGGTGTGATGAGCTTTTCTGCTCTGCTATAGCTGTTTACTATATATAGCATGTAGGCCGACCAAAGTTTAGCCCACAAGAGCTCAGAGCAGAAGCTACCTTTACTGTTTCCATTGTCCCCTGAAGTGGGCTCACTGCACATAGAGGGACACCATGTGTCTTCTGGACGAGGTGCCATCCCAAGGGGCCATAAGTGTAGCTGTGGTCTCCTTCCCTCTCTCTGCAGATGGACCAGACTATGTGTCACTGTGGACCCAGCCCGATTTCTCTGACGGTGTGCTGACTGCTGTTACTGGTTCCAGTGTGCAGCTGAAATGTAACTGTTTTCTCCAGGTCAGGACCCAGGTACCACTGGATAAATAATGGCTCCCTCCCCAGCATCTCAGAGGGGAACATGACCCTCCCCAGTCTGTCCTGGGAACAAATGGGCAGTTACCGGTGTATTGTGGAGAGCCTGGAGACCCAGCTAGCCTTCTACAGAGATGTTACCATCCAGCCACCTCGTGAGTTCACTACCAAGCTCTGGAGCCTTTGCATCCCATGTGTTGTTTGTCTAGGCAGGAGTCCCCTCTACTGCTGCACCCCACTCCCAGCTTCTGGTGACAGGAAAGGACCAGCATAGGACACACCAAGAACCAACTCCTCAGCACAAAGGAGACATCTTTGCCCCAGAAAGACAAAGGGAAGGAGAATAAGAGACAAAGACGGGTGACAGAAAATGGGAGAGAAGGGAAAAGGAACAAGGGGGAGAAAGAAAAGGGGTATTTGCTCCAGAGGACAAAGGACTGCCTCTGGATAGAAGGGAAACCGATGTGGTCCTTAAACAAATGACAGTTTATAAAGGGAAAAAGGGAAGTCCAGTGTTAGGATGAGTTGGTTTGTTTTCATTGGCCATGTTAATTAGGTGAGCCAAAAGGGGCTTTTGATCTCTGGACTTCAATACTTTGATAGCTAGACCTTGGCACTCACATCAGGAGGAGGAAGTGACCAAATAAGGGAATATACCATGATGGCTAGCTTTAGGAATGTTATCTAACAATTCAGGACGGCAGAGGAAACGGGGAAGGGCAAGGCCTGCCCGAGCCCTTCAGTGATGCCCTCCCTCCTCATCCTCTAAGGACTTGTCCAAAGCTGTTCACTCTGTCAATTATGCATAGTCTCCAGTTCTGGAGTCAGAAAAGTCCACCAGAGACAAGACTGGCCACCATTTACTTCCTATGTGCCAGCCATAGTCCTGGTCTGTGTGACCATCGTGGTCTCCTGGCACAGTGAGTGGTTCAATACCATCCACCTCTGTCTCTCAGGTAAAGAAACGTAGTTGAGTACCTGACCCAAGGCTCCATAGCGGATGGGAAAGTAGAGAGATCCTTTACAAGAGACCCTGACCCCACAGTCTTGGTTCTCCATGCATCTGTGTAGTACCTCCCACAGGAGAGAGCAGGAAGACGGGTGGGAATTTCGGCACTGTAGAAATAGATACTTGTGGTTTCAAAAGGAGGAACTTGTGGCGGATTTGCAAATGAGGAAAGCCCCCGTTTCTCCCTAGCAGCTCAGTCATTTTTCCACAAAGAGAGAAAGTGACATTGTCAGGGAAAGAGCCAAGGGAGGGGCACTAAGCTGTGTGGACTCCAGCGGGGGCTTGATGCAGTCAAGTGCTTACCGGAAGTCAGCATGCAGAGCCCAGGTGAAAACGTGATCCCAGCTCGGGTGGCAGAGACAGGGGGGTCCCTGGAGCTCACAGGCCACCCAGCCTAGCCCACTTTGAGAGCTCCAGGCCAATGAGAAAGCTTATCTTGAAAACTGAAATGAGGTTGGGAGGAGGGAGCACGCAGGTCTCTGGGTCTGAGGGCAGCCGGTCTATACAGAGAGCTCTTGGCTAGGCAGGGCTATACAGTGAGATTCTGTCTCGAACAAAACAAAATACACCAAAATAACAAGGTGAGCTCGTAAGATGGATCAGCAAATGGAAGTACTTGCCTCCAAGCCTGGCAAACTGAGCTTAATCCCAGAGACCTCCAATAATACAAGAAGAGGTATGGCTCCCTCAAAATTTCCCAATATCCACACACAGGCATGTAACTGGATGTAATTAAAAACAAAAAAACTCACGTTAGATAACACCTTAGGAATGACTCTTGGGGTTAACTTCTGACCTTTATATGCATGAACAAACACATGTATATGAACACATCACACACACACACACACACACACACACACACACACACACACACACACTCACACACTATGCTCTAGAATCAAAGGATCTTAGATTCCAATTCTAGCCCTGTAACTAATGTAAAGCAGGAGCAAGAATTTCACCGTTTCCAGACTCAGTTTCCCCATGTGTGGCGCTATGACAGGCGCCTCTGCAGTAGACTGCTGTGAGAATCAGAACACTGTAGAACACTGCACAAAAGGCGGCCAGCCTGCCTGCACACCCCAGAGAAGACAGGGAAGCTGATCCAGCATAGCATGCTCAGGAGGCTCCCCGATACATAGTTTTCTACTCCGAAAGACTAAACTTTAGGAAGGCAAGGCTGTCCAGCCATTAGCTCGTTGCTTGTCCCTACACTGTCTGGCATGCTGCTGGTGTCCTGTGATCATCTTCAGTGAGTTAATGACCCTGTATAACCAGCACTACACCCTTGATAAGTCCCTATCCACAGGACCTAGTTCCTTCGCTCCATCCTCCACTGCCTGCATCTGCATCCATTCCTACACTTAAAATGGTTAAAGATGGAGGAGTTTATCCCGGTCTGTGGTACAACGACACAGCTCAGTGTGTCAGGAAAGTCATGGCATCGGAAGTGTGAGGCAGCTGGTCACACTGCATCTACAGTCAGGACACAGAGAGCGGAGTGCTGGTGCTCAGCTCACTCTTTTTATTTTGTCTGGGACCATGGCCCATGGAATGGATCATCCTCTCCAGCTAAACCTCTCTGGAAATCTCCTACTAGACCTGTCCAGCAGTGTCTCTCAATGTTGACTCAAAATCAAGTTCTCAATATCAAGCATCATGTCCTCCCACCTAGAAGTCATCCCAGAAGAGCAAGGGGTTGTCTTTATTTTCTTTTTATTGTGTGTGTACATAATGCATAGCTACAGAGTGGCGCACCTACAGAGGGTGAAGACCAACTTTCTGGTGTCAGTTCTCTCTTCCACCTTGACATGGCCTGCTGGGTGAGCACTTTACTCACTGGCCTAGCTTGCCAGCCCTAAGGAATGAATTTTGATCATTGATGAATCCCTGGTACCTATAGTGCTTTGCACATAGTGGGTGCTGACAAACCTTCGAAGAAGCCATAGGTGGCTGACCCGGCCCGCGGGTCAGTCAATGGGGTCTGCAAGGGAGAGAGTGGAGATGGAGGGGCAAAAGACTCGAAGAACGAAGACAAGACAGTTGTCTGATCAAGTCTCGTTTATTGAAAGGCAATGGTGGGTATATAGCGCAAGCATGGGCGTGCAGCTGGAGACACTTAACCACGAGTGCCTTGCAGCTGAGGGCACTAAACAACAAGTCCAGGACATGTCTGAGAAAAACAAGATGTTTATCAGAGTGTGCTCAGCTGTTGTGGGTTGCTTACAAAAATATGCTAGAAAAACAAGTCTCTTGTCAGGGTGGAAAAGTATCAACCTACAAATATATGGCCCAAGATGGCTGCTAGGAGTTGCCTCCCAGCAGGTGGCCAAGTGTGCTTGTTGGTTTTTGTCAACTTACATAAGCCTAGATGTATCTGGGAAGAGACCATTTTAACTGAGAAAAATACCTCTGTAATATTAGCCTGTACACAAATATGTGGACTATTGTCCTAATCAATGACTGATGTGGGTGGGTCCAGTCCACTGTGGGTGGTGCTACCCCTGGGCAACAACAGGTGGTCCTGGGTTATATAAGAAAGCAGAGCAAATCAGATCGCAAGCCTGTAATCCTTGATCCTCATGGCCTATGCTTTTATTTCTTGCCTCCAGATTTCTGCTTGAGTTTCTATCCTTACTTCCCTTCATAATTGACTGTAAGAAAAAATAAGCCTTTTCTCTCCAAGTTGCTTTGGTCATGGTGTTGTATCACAGCAATAGAAACTCTGGCTAAGACAGTGAGTGAAGAGATGAGTTTAATGAGTGTCCTGAGTGTCCTGTTGCCCTCTCCATCCAGGGCCACCACCCGCTGTGAACAGGGAGTTCTCCATCCCAGGATCGTGAACAGGGAGTTCTCCATCCCAGGATCCTTGGTGATATGTCTCATGCTATTGGCATCCCTGGGAAGTGCCTATGTGTGTGGAATCCTGGTCTACACCCTGTTCCTATTCTGCTTCAGAAGGTAACTACACCATGGGGTCAGGGCTTGGCCTCATGACCCAGAAGACATGGACATATGGCAACACTGTCCAGAACTAGACACCAGCCAGGGTTCTTATGAAGCAGACAAATAGATTCCCAGGACCAGAAGCTAGTGGAAGAGAGAGCTCATGATGAAGGAGCTAGAGACACTGCTGGAAGACGAAAGGGTGGATTAGTCATGGTCTCTGAGAGTAAAGCACTTCTCAACCTCAGCACTGCCCATACTTTAGAGAGCTAGTTGTTCCAGACGGGGGAGTAAGGCTATCCTTGGCATGGTAGAGTGGTAAGCACCACCCTTGCCACCTGAGCACTAAATGCTACCACTCTGGGTTACATAGCTAAAAATATCTCCAGGGCAGGTTAGGGGGCCCGAAACTTCCCTGGTATGAAATTCAGTATTGGAAGTACTAGTAAAGGAGCTGGGGAAATGGCACAATGGTAAAACTCTTGCTACTGAAAAATGAAGACTTAAATTCATATCCCCAACACCTATGTAAAAACCAGCCACAGCAGTGGGTGCCTGTAATCCCAGCACCAGAGGATGATGGGCATTTCCAGCGGCTTACTGGCTAACCACCAATCTAGCTGAAATGGTAAACTCTAAGTGAGAGACTCCTAAAACATAAGATGGGTGTGGGTGTACTGGCATACACCTTTTATTCCAGCACTTGGGAGGTAGTGGGCAGGTGGATCTTGGTGGGTTCTAGGCCATCCTAGTCTACATAGTGAGCTCCAGGATAGCCAGGGGTACATACTGAGATGACGGTGTTATAGTGATGGTAGATGGTGGGGATGGTGACAGTGATGACAGTGGTGATAGTATCAGCCAGCCGTCTGTTACTATAACAAAATACCTGAGTCAGTGTACTTATAAAAGTTAAGATGAATCTTGGCTCACAGTTTCAGGACTTTCAGTTCATAGTCAGTTGCCCCCATTGCTACTGGACCCGAGCCAAAGCAATACATTCTGGCTTCTCAGAAAGTAAAGAGAAAGGAAGAGACTGGGCTTCCAATCCTCTCTCCAATGGTATCCCCTTCCAGTAACTATCTTTGTAGAAATAAATAATTAGTAAACAGTCCCACTAGTGGGTTCCTGCTACCTGCCCCAGCTGTTTACGTTCCCAAATGAAAGACACACACATAGCCTTTATAGTTTGCTATGCCCTACATACCACAAACCTAGGCCACTTCCTAATAACCTCCATGTGGTTAATCTACCTCCCACTGATAATCATGAGTTATCACTTAATAAATTCTGTGTTCTATCTTTGCTGCTCTGGACCCAGAGGGCTGCCCAACTGGGCCACACTCCAAGCCACACCCTCCTGGCGCCTTCACGTGGCAGCCATGCCTCTCTGTCCTGCCATCTTCTCAGACATCATCTCTCCTCTCCTGCAAATGCCTGCTACTCTCTTTGTTCCTCCTTCCTTTCTCTGAGAATTCTAAAAGTACCACCTCTCTCTGCCCTGCCCAGCCATTGGCATTAAAATAAATGAACATTTAAAAGTATGGGTGGAAATGTTAGAAACTCTAGGCACCGAGGTTAAGCCCCAGGTTCATCTCTTCCACTGGCATGTGTGTAGAGGGAGGAGTTGAGCCCCTTTATCTATTTCTTATTGCATTAAGTGATTAGTGCTACTCAAAATCATCCTGGTGGCGATGGTGCAAAGAGCTCCTTACCACCACCCCAGTGTTCTGGATTCTCAAATGAAAGTCACACACAGCCTTCTATTTTAATATGTCTTAAACAGCTCAATGGCTGTGCTACTTCCAAACTTTCACGTTGACGACTCCCCTCCAGTACTTCTGAGTTATCTATTACTTACTAAAAATCTATGTTCTATCTTTGTTACCCAATATGATTGTTATGCTCTCTCTTCTGTTGCTCTTGAGCCTGGATCTTATTCCTTTCTCAGCATGGCGATTCTCCTCCTTCTTCTATCTTGGTCCCTTTGTCCATGAATTCTAAAGTCCCAGCCATTGGCTGCCAGCAACTTTATTTACCAATCAGAACCAACTGGGAACCCTCAGTGTCTTATGTATGGATTCTTTTACAATTTTGGGAACCCAATTAACATAATACAAGCATTAAGCCAAATCTATGACAATTTCTTTCCCAGGACTTTAGGAACACAAGCTATGACTTCTTCCCTCATTTTATCCCGCAAGAGAAACTTGCCATAAATGTCCACAGCAGACCTAGAGGACAGCCTGGCCAGGCAAGAAGACGAGGGAGACACGGGAGAATGAATGGGAACATTCTGAGGAGGGAACCATCCCAGCCTTAGTGAGCTGAAGAAATCTAGGCTTCTAGATAAATCGGAAGACTCTCTGTGGGACCTGGATGAGTGGTGACATCACAGGCAGCCTGGCGATTAGCAGAACCATCTGCTACTCAGAGTTGGCCAAGCTGGGGTGGGAGGGCAAGGGGGTCATGTGAGAGTTCCAGGCCCTAATTCTAGACCCCCTCTCCCCCCTCCAGTGTTTCCAACTCCACATCTTTACTCTGATACTAGGGAATCTTGACTCTTCAAAAGGGCTCAGGTCAGTGTTGCCAATGACAGAGAAATGAAGAAAGTTTAAGTTCAGACAACTGGTGTCAGTTGCTTAAATGGGTTCCCACACACAAATTTAAGAAGCACACTGGTAGAAAGGCTTCCAAATGAGGAACAGGGCAGCCTTCTAATTCTTCTAATTATAGAATAATCCATGCAGCTACATCTGATAAGGCTACAGAGGCACAGAGATAGAATCAGAAACAAAAAGAACAAATCAGGGGTTGGAGAAAGAGTACATACTGCCCTTGCAAAGGTCCTAAGTTGGGTTCCCAGCACCCATGTTGGACAGCTCATAATCACCTGTAACTCCAATTACAGGGAATCTGAACTCATCTCAACTCAGCATTTCACACACACACACGAAAAATATAGATGAATATATAAGAAAGTATGTTGCATATGCCTGTGGTCCTAGGCTTTGGAAGCTGGAAGCAGGAGGCTCAGGAGTTCAAGGTCATCTTAAGCTACATAGCAAGTTCTAGGCCCTTGGGGTACTTGTGACCCTGTCTGTTTTAGTCAGTATCCTATTCCCGTGAAGAGACCATGGCAACTCTTACAAAGGAAAACATTTAATTGAGACTGGCTTACAGTTCAAAGGTTTAGTCCATTACTATCTTGGCAGGAAACACGGTGGTAGACAGGCAGACATGGTGCTGGAGAAAAGCTGAGAGTTCTACATTTGGATAGGCAGGGAGCAGGAAGAGAGGGTGACACTGGGCCTGGCTTGAGCTGGTGAAACCTCAAAGCCCTCCCTCAGTGACAGACTTCCTCCAACAAGGGCGTACCTTCATTACTGCCACTCCCTATGAGCCCGTTTTCATTGAAACCACCACACTGTCTCAAAAAAATAACCAAAGCCAAAAGCATAGATTAATCAACAGTGATAGGTATGATATGTACAGCACAAATACAGGTTCAGTCCAGTTTTATGTTCACATGCAAGTGATTAACATTTGCAAAAATGTTAAGTATTACCAGTGTTTCTGCTTATTTTAGATTCCTCTTTATGCTTTTGTTCAAAAGCACTTTTCCCTCACAAAGTACATGCACTGCTTTTAAAGAAGGAAACCAAGTTAAGACACGTTCTGCAGCTCCTCAGCATCCCCAGTGCCTCTGTCTGCACTCTCTCTGAGCTACACTCACTAGTGCTTCCCTAATAGCAAAGCAGAGTGGGGCAACATCTCTGTCAAATTGTCTATCATCTTTTCTCTATCATCCATACATCTGTCTGTCTGTCTGTCTGTCTGTCTGTCTATCTATCTATCATCCATCTAGTTTTGGTTTAAATGTACATTGTCCACAAAGACCCATATATTTGGACACCTGGTACCCAGCTGGTCACAGTATTTTCTAAAGCCATGGAATCCTTCAGACATGTGGCCCAACTTATAGAAGATGGTGTCTATGTCTGGTTCTGTCTTGAGCCCACTGCTTTCTGGTCCATCAAGATGTGGCTCTCCCACTACGTGTACCCACTTGAGCACCATGATAGACTGAAGTCATGAGCAAAGTAAGCTTTCCATCCTTCATGTTTCTGTCAGCATCCTATCAACAAAGATGAGAGAGGCAACTAATACATACAACCTGAATGTGAAGGGAGTGTTTGGGGAGAGAAAGGAGACCAACAACTAACAGGATGCTGACAGGAAAAGGAGATGAGCATGACCAAAATATGTGATACACTTGGAAGAAAATATACAAAACCTATCACTGCGTAAGTATATGCCAGTTTTTTAAGTAAAAATTAAATTTAAAAAAATCAATCTTAGTACTTGAGAGATGGCTTAGTGGTTAAGAGCACTGGCTACTCTTGCAGATGACTGGGTTCAGTTCCTAGCACCTATGTGGCCACACACAACCCTCTGTAACTCCAGTTCCAGAGTATCTGATGACCTCTTCCAGCCTCTGCAGGCATGAGGCATGTATATGGTGCATGGATGTGCTTGCAGGCAAAACATCCATACACATACAATTACAATAAAGTCAAGTGCTGGATGGTGGTAGTGCACATCTTTAATCCCAGCACTTGGGAAGAAGAGGCAGGGGGATCTCTACGAGTTCAAGTGTAGTCTGGTCTACAGAGCAAGCTCCAGGACAGCTGGAGGCTCCAGGGCTGCACAGAGTAATCCTATCTTGAATAAACAAGAGAGAGAAGGGGAGGGAGAGTGAGAGAAGGAGGGAGAGGTATAGGGAGGGAAAAGAGATAACAGTTGGACAGGGCAGTACAGGGGCGTGGGCAGTAGCGGAACACCTGTGTCATGAAAGGAATGTCTCTGAAGTCCTGCGCAGCACATGCCAACCTAGGCAAACCCTTCTCCAGAGCCAGCCTCCTGTGGCTGCCATGCTCCCTCCAGCCACGGTCATGGCCATGCTGTCATTTGTGGAACTTTATCTCTGAGTACTCTGTGGTAGTGTCCTGCTGCCCTCGTGGGTTCCTGGGCTTCATTTCGTGAAAGCTGAGTGATGCATAATGTATCTCCTCCTCTGTGGAGAAGGAGGCCACCTCAACTGTGGAAGGCAGGGGCTCAGAGCTGTCATCTGCCTGGGATTCAACCAGGGGACTCTGTAAAGAGGGAAAGGAGAGAGTCAGATAGAACAGCAGGGGCCCCTGGAACCCCACATCTACTCACCCACCAACATTTTAAATTTTAAATTACATGTATGTGTGTAGGGGTATATACACATATTGTGTAGTACCTGCAGATGCCAGAAGGTGGCATCACTCCCTAGGGCTGAGGTTAAAGGTGTCGAGCTGTGTGATGTGGGTGCTGGGAACTGAACTCAGGTCTTCCGCTAGAGCAACACACTCTCTTAACCCCTGAGCCTCTCTCCGGCCTCCCATGTGTGTTTTTGTGGAAATCACCTTCATTCCTACTTTCTGAAAACATTTAGTACTTAACAAGCTCCCCCGCTCCCTAGCTCCCTCAGCAAGACAAGCTGCCCGCTCCCTAGCTCCCTCAGCAGGACAATACCTTTGTCTCTGGCTTATAGATGTGAATCTGAGATGGAAATAAGTAAGCAACTCAACCAGACTCCCTGGGAAAGCTTGTGCACGGCCGCCATGCTAGACTAGTGACAGAAGCAGAGACAGGAGGCTGACTACAAGTTTAAGACAAGTGTGGTCTACACAGGAGTTCCAGGTCAGTCTGCGCTACTGTAACAAGCCATAAAGAGAAACCCAGTCAAAAGCATAATCCAGTTCTTCTGACTCCAACACCTATGTTGTACTAGGGACACATGTGTGAGATTCTCAGGTAGTTGCTGGATATTCTAAGATGGAATGGATATGAGAGATGTAGGCCCATGGCCTCTTTCTTTTTCTTCTTGATATATGTGTTACATCTGTGTGTGGTGTGTGTGTGTGCACATGAATGTGTTACATCTGTGTGTGGTGTGTGTACCCATGTGAATGCTGAGGCGAAAGTCTGTATCACGTGTCTTCCTTTATGTTGCCCTACCTTATTTTCTAAGACAGGATCTCTTGCTGACCCTGGAGCTTACCATTTTGGCCAGGTCCAGGTGTCTCTGCCCCCACCCTGGCACTATGGTTGTAGGTCTGCATTACTGTGCCTGGTTTCACATGGGTGCTGGTGATCTAAACTCAACTCCTCATGCTTGCAAGCACCCACTGAGCTATCTCCAGCCTTGTGCACATCATTCGTTACCTGAAGGTGGTCATAACCGAATCTGCTGGGTGCTCAGCATGATGTTTCTGCAATCCCAGCACTTGGGAGGCTGTGGCAGGAGGATTCCTGTGAGCTCAAGGCAAGTCTGGGCTACATCATGGTTACTGGGTCTGACAGGAGTATACAGCAAGACACATAACAAAACAAATGAGTCAATAGATGTTTAATTATGATTCATGATACCGGCAGGACAGGGTGAGTGACCGATGCAGCACCTTGATTCAGGCGTGATGCCTGCTTCCAGAAGCTTCAGTACAATAGAGCAGGGTAAGGAACAGCCAGTCAGAGAAATTTTGTCTGATGGGAAGAAGAATGCCCCCTTAAGATGTTCATGCCCCAAACACCTAGAACCTGTAAATGTGTAAGCAGGAGGAGCTTCACAGGTGGTACTGAGCCGGGCGGTGGCGCACGCCTTTAACCCCTGCACCTGGGAGGCAGAGGCAGGAGGATTTCTGAGTTCGAGGCCAGCCTGGTCTACAGAGTGAGTTCCAGGACAGCCAGGGCTACACAGAGAAACCCTGTCTCGAAAAACCAAACCAACCAACCAACCACACAAACAAACAAACAGGTGGTACTGAGCTAAAAACCAGACTGAATAAAAACTATATGAACATGCACCCAAACACACATACACTAGGCTGAAGAAGGATAAGACAATGCTTTTAATTCATGTAACCCAAAGTGTAACAAGTTGAACCCTGTCTACATTTAATATTTTAAATTTTATTTTATTTTCACGTATGTGTATATGTGTGTGGTATGTGAACAGGTGAGGGTAGTACCCATGGAGGCCATGGAGTGCATTGGGTCCCTTGGAGCTTGAGTCACAGGCAGATGTAAGCTGCCTGCTGTGGGGGCTGAAACTGAAGTCTCCTGCAGTAGCAGGGAGCACTTTTAGCCTCTGGGCTACCTCTTCAGCTTTCTTGTATATCTTTAAATGCACCCAGGACACTAACAGTAGCTACAGTAGGGGAAAATCCTTGAACACAATGGCTATTTTATAGTAAAGTATTGAATAGCCACATTAAAACAAAGGAAGAAGAAAAAGAGAAGAGAAGCCATGGACTACACACCTCACATTCCTGGGCCACAGAGTAGAGGCTATGGCACATGGCTAGTGCCCAGAATCTCAGGAGAGTATTGAGTCACACGCTACAGGTTCTAGTAAATAATCAAAGCTCAAACGTGGGAGTATGGTTTCCACAGAATGGGTATTGCTTTTGCGTGGTGTTAAAGCTAAAAACTTCTAAGGTGGGCTGACAAGATGGCTCAGGGATAAAGATGCTTGCTGCCAAGCCTAACGATCTGAGTTCAATCCCTGACACCCACATGGTGGAAGAAGAGAACCAACTCCTGAATGTTGTCTTCTGATTGCCACATGTATATCCTGGCATGCACATGCGCATGCGTGCACACACACACACACACACACACACACACACACCACAAAATAAATGAATGTAAAATGTAATAAAACCTTAAAAAGAAAACTCACAAATCTAAAAATGCATAACTGGAAACACTGTGTACCTGGAGTGTTTATACCTGAACCATCAACCCTTGTCAAACCATCAGTAAAACAGTACATTCAGTGTTGGAAACAGAGAAGACTCAGAGCTTAAGATAACATACTGCTCTGCCAGAGGACCAGGGTTCAATTTCAACACCCACGTTAACTATAGCTCCAGGGCATCCAGCTCCCTCCTTTGTCCTCCATGGGTACTGCACTCAAGTGTGTTCACACATGTAATTAAAGCCTCCTTTTCTGCCCTCGGTGACTGGCACCTCTCTCCTCCTGTCTGCTCAAGGTAAACCTCCGAGTCTGCTTCCAAACTCTTTCCCTCATCATCCTTCATTTCCTGTCACTCAAACCCTACCCTCAGCCTACATGTATCCCCTTCATCTCGGCTTCATGAGCGATCCATCAGCCACATTTCCTCCACATCGTTTCTAGAATCCTTCCATTAGAAAGGACTCCTCCTCTGTCTCTGTCCTCCCCTTGCTAAAGTGTTTCCTTCCTGTTGCATCCAGAGGCATCCACAGAGGTAACAGATTGTTCCTTCCCCCCTAGAAGTTACAGTTAGCTTGTTCCTCATAGTGGTCTGTTTGCTCAGAAATGATTTACACATTCAACTTCTTCAAAATCACTTCCTGTGCTGCCCCATCCTTCCCCTGTCTCTTCACACAGTCTTCATGGCTGTTCTCCCACTCACTGCCTGCTGTCTTCCCTTTCTGAGAGGACTACTAAATCTAGAGCAGAGGATAGACAGATAGATAGATAGACAGACAGACAGACAGACAGACAGATAGATAGATAGACAGATAGACAGGCCTGCTCCTCCCTCTCCCCGGAATAATCAAATGGCAGAATGTAGTTTCCCTCATCACTAACCAAAACCACATTCAACCTACAGAAAATATTTAGAAGCCATACATCAGATGAAGGACTAAGAGCTGAGGTAGTTAAAGAACATCTAGAATTCCTCAACAACAAACAACCCAACCAGAAAAATAGACAAAGAACTGGAATAGATACTCCTCCAGGAATATATTCACTGTTATTACTAGAAAATGAAAATTAAAACCACAAAGAAATAACACGTCACTTTCACCAGGTTAATTAGCTACTATTAAAATAATAAGAAACAATACAGAAAATAGCAAGTGTTGACAGATTCTCAAAAAATGAAAAATAGAACCACATGAGCCAACAGTGTGTGTGTGCATGTATGTGTGTAATTGAAAACATAATCTTGATTTTTTACGTTTATATATGTGCACATCACCACAGTAAACAGGTAAAAGAAACTCAGAAGTATGGCTAAAGAACGGATGGTACAGTACATACAGCAGACTCAACCTTTTAAGAAGGCAAGAAATCTTGTAGTATGCTACAACACGGATGGATCCTGAGGACGTGTTAAACGAAGTGAACCAGTCACAAAAGAAAAATACAGTATGGTCTCACATAGGAGGTATCTGCAGAAGTCAGAGTCTCACAGCGAGAGAGGGTGATTGGGGAAGGAGAGAGAGGGAGAGAGAAAAGAAGGAGGATGAGGAGGAGAAGAAAAAGAAGAACAAAGAAAAAGAAGAGAAGAGTGGATGTCAGGGGCTTGGGGAGGGAAGCCTGGAAGGAGTGGAAGCTGTTATTCGGTATGTAATAGTTTTAGGTTTTCAAGATGAAAAGTCCTAGATATCTGTTACACAACTGTATATGTGAAAAGGGCAATAGTAGTGAATTTTATGTTACATGGGACTACCAAAATCTAGAGAATAGATAGATAGAGAGGTAGATAGATAGATAGATAGATAGACAGACAGACAGATAGATAGATAGATAGATAGATAATAGATAGATGATAGAAGACAGATGATTGATAAATAGATAGGTAGACAGACAGATAATAGTAAACAAATGAACTATGCAGCCTATCTTCTGGGCATTTCCTAGTTTCTATACCTTCATTTCCCCCACAATAAATATCTCTATCTTTTATTTGTCATTACTGTTTGTTAGAGTGGTTTGATAACCACCTCTCTCTAAAATAAGACATGACTGAGTCCAAGGTTTTCTACAGTTCTTCATAGATGGGTCCCTGGCACCTGGTCTTTGTAGTACTTAATATTTCACAAGTGGATGAAAGGACCCGGGGTAATGGCTCAGTGGGAAAGTGTTTGCTGTGGAAGCATGAGGGCCAGTGTTTGGATCTCCAGAAATGATGTAAGTGCCAGCTGGATGTGGGGGCCCACCCATAATTCTGACTTTAGAAGGCAGAGGTAGGGGGTCCCTGGCTAGTGAGAATCAGTGGTCTCTAGGTTTGGTTAAGTGGCCTTGCCTCAATGAACAAGGTCAAGAGCCACTGAGAATGATTCCAGTCATCAGTCCCAAGCCTCCTCTTACATGTGAATCTACATGCATGCACACTCCTGCGCACACACACACACACACACACACACACACACACACAGTCATGGCAGGAGCCAAAAGGCAGAGAGGATCCTGCAGCTTTGTGTTCTTAAGAGGGAGATGGGATGAGAACCTGTGAACTTGAGGTAGAAAAGAAGAAGGAGAGGAAGATAATGAATCCTTCTCCCTGCCCAGCTAGAGAGCAAGCAGTGTGGACACTGTCTGCAAACATCGAGTTGGGAAATGGACTAGAGAGGTCCTCTTGCAGGACACCCAACTTGGACCACACTCAGCAGAACAACCCTGGATCCATCTCAGAGGGGGAGTCCAGGCAGAGGGACCCTGGGCTTGAACACAGTCACACCGGTCACTCACCTGAGAAACTGAGGCCTTGAGGGCATTGGGATGCAGAGCTACCACAGTTGGCCTGGCTGGTTTCCTCCTGTAGGATCTTACTCTGTGTGTAAGGACACCAAGGAGCCTCTCAGTATGAGCAGGAAGAGGTGCAGTGTCAGACTCCCCTCACCCTCTGCTTGCAATTAAGTCTGTGAAGGGTGGCCAGTGCTCCTGTCACAGAGGCTCCTGTGTTGAAAAGTGGCTCCCACCATCTAGGACAGTGGAGGCTGAGGGTTGTAACACACCAGAATTCTACACACTCACCATCTGCCTAGACCACAGCTTCCCCTGACTTCAGGCTCCCCACCCGCCTAGGTCTCACCCCGAGGCCTGGACTCAGGGTCAGGTAGCAGGCTTGTCCCTCACCACCCCGGGTTCTCTTTCCCCACCAAGGCTGATACTCACGCCAAGAGGATGATGCAGAAAGACAAGGAAAGGAGGGCTGTGACACCTGAACCCACAAGGGTCCCCATCATCATTTCGGATAACGTCGCACTGCCTGTAGATAGAGAATGCTAAGAAACAAACCTCTCCTCCTCCACTAGCCCAGTGCAAGAAGCTGGACTTTCCACTTTTCTCAGCCCTACCTTAGATATCAGGACAGGGTCCTGAGTGAAAGGGACAAGAGAAGGCAGAGGGGACTTAAAAAGCTGGGCAGCAGTTGGTCTTGATTTAGTTTGGTATCTTTTTCAGCATAGAATTATTTTGCATTTTAAAATTGGATCATTAATGTATCTCAGCATGTATTAGGGCCCGGGTTCCAATCCCAGATTCACAACAGGCAAAGGAATACTTCACCCCAGCCAGATGTAATAAAGAATGCCCATTGTTCCAGCTACTTCTGAAGCAAAGGCGCGAGGCTCTCAAATTCAAGGGGTTTCTGGGCAATAAACTGAGTTCAATGTCTGCCTAGGAAACTTGGTGAGAATCTAACTCACAATAAAAATAAAAACAAGGGCTGGGGATATAGGTCAACTGTGAAGTGCCTGCCTAGAATTCCCCAAGGGACAGGATGGGACCTGGGCCACCACACAGGTTACTACTGACTTGTTTCACATTTGTTTTTACACTGTCTTTCTTTGGTTCGGTTTCCCCCTTGAATTTTATGTCGTTTCCTCCTGGCCTTGTACTCAAAGCTCAGCCATCTAAATCCCAGCCCCTCTCTGTAGGATTTGCTGCGTCTTGAAGTAACTCCCTTCCCTGACCCACACCCTCCTCACGGTAGGAAGCTCTGGATGGCCAGAACATTAGAGCCTCCCAGCTCAGCAAGACTTGGAGCTGAGGTCCCCCGTGAAGCTAAGAGGGTTAATGGGAACACTGCCAGGATGAGACAGGTGTGGCCCTCCCCTGCCTACCTGCCTCTGGCCCACAAGCCACTCACTCTGTGGAGACAGGTGCAGGGAAATGTGTTGGGAGCCCAGGGCATGCTGAGCTTGGCAGGTGTATACTCCTCCGTGCTTAAGATGCACTGAAAACAGCTCCAGGAGCCCTGGTTTGGACAACTTTGATGGACACAGAGTCAGGTTATTCCAGGACCAGCTTAGGTTTGCTGGGGGATAGCTGTCGGTGCTACAGATGAGACGGAGTGGCTGGTCCTCAGAGATAGGAACAGATGAGCCGTTCTCCAGGATTGTGGATACTGTAGATAAAGAGACAGAGTCAGTGTGATGTGGTTAAGAAAAGTGAAGTAGAACCAGACAGGGCACTGATACACAGGCACGGACACACCAATAGGGAGCAAAGGATAGAGAAACACGGGCTTTCACTCACCACCACAGCAAGAACCGAACATCTCATCGCGGTATGAACTACTTGACTATAAGCCTCATAATTAAAGAGAACATGTGATCTAGGCACACACTTGGAGTTGATGATGAGAGAGAGTCAGACAGAGATGGGGGACAGGGAAGGGGGGAAGAGGGTATTGAGGATGGAAGGCAGTGTCTCATATCGCTCAGGCTGGCTTTAAACTCAAGATGTAGCAAGTATGATCTTGAACTTCTAATCCTCCTGCTTCCACCTCCCAAGTACAGGTGCACACTACTGTGCCCGGCTTATGTGGTCCTGGGGATGGAACCCAGGGCTTTGTGCCTGCTGGGCAAGTAGTCTATCAGTTGAGCCACATTCCCTGCATTTAGGGGTTTATCACTCAAAGACACACACTGTTGTCATAGATACAAGACCTATTGACTATTCACTGCTGGTGACACAGGAAACTCCATGGCCTTGCTGCCCGTTGGTACTAGAAACCCAGAGAATTAGATCCATCAGTTCTGGGTACTGTGGTCATGGAGAGCAAAGACAATCTCTGCGACTGACATCTGGTTCCTCTCAGAACCTCAGGTGGACAAGCCCAGGCTCACAACCTACGTGGACAGGACACCGGTCACTTATAGACTGGACACTTATAGGGCTTCTGAGAACAGAGCACTGTATGTGTTCTGAGTGCCTAACCGTGTAGCCGTGTCTCTCTGCATAAGAACTCAGAGCACAGCTACAGGGGGAACGCAGGAAGATCCATAAATGGGGAGACGGTTCTGGACGGTGTGGCTCTGCTGTGTGTGTGTCACCCTGTACCTGTGGTGGTCGAGGGGCGTTCAGATCGTGGAAAGTGAGGGGTTGATACTGAGAGGTGCAAACTCCTACGAGTTTCAGGGGAGTTGATCCTGTGGTTCCCCAACAAGGAGCCTCTGTCTCCAAGGTGAGTCCAGTGTAAGGAAGAATAAGCCTGCCTGAGCTAAAGAGATTCTATATCTTCCACTTAGGATGGACCTACCTGAGTCACCTCCTTGATAGATGGTCACTGTCAGATTCTTTGGAGCATCTAAGAGAGGATGACACAGTGAACTCATCAACCACTCTCTGTCCCCAGCAGTTGCCTAGGTGGGTATGGCAGGGGGCCATCACCCTGACAAGCCCCCTTATCAGGGTTTTAGGACCTAATGTCCAGACCATGACCCCACCCTGGGGACCACTTTGCATTAGAAAAACAGACATCCCAGCTCAGTCTCACATGACACGTTGAGGCGGACAGTCATTCTCGTGGTCACCTGGCCAGTTCCAGGCAGAGTCACCTGACAGGTGAGGTTGGCGCCATGGTCCTGGGGCTGGGGGATGACGGTTAACACTGGAGAACCAGTGGTGTTGGTGTTCAAAAATGACACAGAGGTACCAGTCCAGGAGAAGATGGGGTGTGCACTCCCTTTACAGTCCCAAGGTACAGAGCAGGTCAGGTTGCTCGGATGGCCAGCTTCAAGTGTCTCCGGGAGAAGAATATGGGGGGTGTTAGTGAGGGCTGGTGAGGAAAGGGGAGAAATGGAGCATCAGGATGGGGTGAGGTGCAGCTTTAGAGGAAGCCCTGGCTCTGATCCAGCTCCTCCCCTGAGCTCTGATGCTCAGACCCAAGTGCTCCCAAGACACAGTCCTATCCCAGCCTTGCCCTGAGACACCCATGACCCTGTACCCGCCCCCATGGCATCTTTTCAGACCATGTCTGACCTGTCACATTCAGAGTCATCTTGTTCCAAAGATAATTAAACTTTGTCTTTCCCCTCTCCAGGCGAAAGAAGTATGACCCCTCATCCTCCTTTCTGATCTCGTTGATGTTCAGGGAGCAGTCATTCATCCACAGGTCTCCAAGCAGGAAGAATCGACCCTGGGCCTTTTTCTGTGCTGTCCTCCGTTGGCTATTTGTGGCCACGAGGGAATCAGTTTTTCTGTTGGCTCCTTCCCGGAACCAGTATCCATGAATTGGATCTGAGTCAGTCCACATCTCCTTGGGGTAGGAGAAGTTACAGGGCACAAGGACACACAGGCCCTCCTGCACCACAATCTTCCTTTCCACGTTGAGGGTGTAACCCTTTATGACATGGATCTCACCCTCCATACCCTTTATCCCCCAGAGCAGCAGCAGAAACAGCAGCATGTCCAGCTGAAGCTGTCTCTCCAGGCAATGCTTTGAGGAACTAAGAGATGCAAGGCCTAGAGGAAGCCCCAGCGGAAGCAGGGGTGAGGACCAGGATAGTGGCTGTCTCGGGAGGAGGAGCTTCAGACCCAGGCACTGTCGGGACCTTTGGCCCTTGAGTATCAGCCACCCACCACACAGATCTACTACTGAGACCTAAGATAGCCTCTCCCACATTCACCAGTTCAGGGCCTGACCCCCTCTCCTCCTCTGTACTAACCTTGGTCTTTGAGTGACTTTTTTTTTCCCAGTGAAAATGCATTCACTCCATCCAGAGCCCCCAGAGCTTCCCCTGAGGCTGATGATATTGGTGGAGATGGGGGTGGTTCTAGGGCATAAGGAAGAAGAGGGACTGGAAGGTACAGACTGGGAAGCATCCCTCCTTCCTTTAGCAGCTTGTCCTAGGTACACCCTTTCTGCATGGTGACCTGAGCCTTGTTCCCAAAGCTCCATTGTCTAATTAGGAGACAGCTCTCAGGCCCCTGAAGTATCTCACAGCCAGAGACTCAGTGGAGGTAGCACAGACTGGATGGCTAGTTGCTATAGAGGGGTATGTAATCAGCAAAATGTTACTCTACAGTGTGTGAAGATTGTCTTTGTACTGTTCAAATGTTGATTTCTGTGCCCCTATATCTGGTTGCAAAAATTCTTCCCCAATTATTCTCTGATTGGTCAATAAAGAAGCTGATCAGTCAATGACTGAACAGGGGAGAAAATAGGACTGGACATTTTCCCAGCCAGGGAGGAGGAGACAGAGAGAGGAAATGGGGATTAACCATTCGGAGAGAGTCCAGGAGACATGCAGAAAGATCTAGAGCCCAGAGAGGCAGATCAGTACTAAAATGCAAGTATCACTGGGATTTTGACATGGCTATGTCCTTGTCAAATACTGCTCAGTTGTTGTGCCCTTAAAGCTTGATAAATCAATATAATAGTCCAGTCTCAATTACTTAGGAGTTAGCTGGATTAAGAGTAAAACTGCAACAAACACTTTATAGATTGCCACTAACAGGTGGAAATTAACATTCTTCCTATTAAAACCCATCAAGGGAACTGAACATGTAGCTAGTTTGGTAAAGTGTTTGTTTCACATGCACAGAGTTTGAGGTTCCATCTTCTGTGCCACACAAATTGTGTGTGGTAGTATGTGCCTGCAGACTCAGCACTTAGGGATAGGAGGCGAGAGGATCAGAAGTCTAAGGTCAGTTTTGGCTGGCTACATAGTGAGTTTCAGCCCAGCCTTGGTTACAGCAGATCCAGGCTCAAAACATACAAACCAAAACAAACACAGCACAAGCCAAAATACAGCAAGGTTACAGAGGGGAGTCTCACAAAATACAGCAAGGTTACAGAGGGGAGGCTGAAATATTGTACTGAGACTTGGTAGACAGAGAAGATTGTCAGGTAACTGTGGAGGTGGAGCTTAGACAGAATACTAACAGGAATCACTGAGAAGCACCTGGCAGGACACAGATAAAACAGAATTCTAGAAAAGAGAGAGAGCTAAGGAGCCCTCGTGGGCTTAGAGGCGCTCAAGAGAAAGGCAGACTAGCTCAGTAGAATGACACAGACAGAAAGAGATGTCTAAAGAGCTAGCAGTTTAGTTGTAGAATCAAGCTTGTAAATAGACATTTTGTGCATAGGTAAGAAAAAGTTACCTCACTAAGCTAGCACGTTTTCATTTCAGCCCCCACCCCATATGTCATTGGGTATAAATATTAAACATATTACACTAAGAACTCTTTCAGTTTCTCTAGCTCCAGTGTATGCTATTTTCTTGAAAGGTAATAGTGCCACAAGAAATGCAGTATCTGGGACAGAAATGTGATAGTTTCTACTTAAGCAACAATGGTGAACAGATTATCAGTTTACCCTCCTTCGGCATGATGGCCAAGCTAGGTTGTCAATTTGTAACACATTTGTGGTCATTTGACTGAAAATAGCCTCATAGGCTCATAGGGACTGGCACTATTGGGAGGTGTGGTCTTGTTGGAGTAAACGTGTCACTGGGGACAGTCAATAGAAACCCCAACTAAGCAACATAGGAAGAAGGAACCTCAACTGAGAAATTGCCTGGATCCCATCTGCCTATGTTGGATCTTATTGATTGTTGACTGATATAGAAGGACTCGGCTCCCTGTGGATGGTACCACTGTGGATGTAGAGTTCCTCTGTGGTTCCTGCCTCAAGTTTCTCCCACAGCTTCCCTTAACGATGGACTGTGCTCTCTAAGCTAAAATCAATGTAAGTTAATTCTGGTCAATGTTTTATCACAGCAACAGGGAGGCAAATGAGGATATGAAGTCATAAACTCAGCAGGAAAGGTGGGACCTGGACTCCTCTCTCTCTTCTCGCTCAAGTACTCAGAACAACTGAGACTGAAGTATGCCAACTCACGAGCTATCCTCTGAACCCCTCGTCCCCTGAAGCTCTTAGTGTGGTCCCCCCTGAGCCTCAGACATGGACATTTCCCATTTTTATACAACACCCATTCTAGAAAACAGCCTGCCCAGTACTTGGTCACACATTCCCTCAGGGCTGCGGAGGGGATCAACCAGATGTCTGCATTGGTACGTGATTCTCTGTAGTGTTGTAAAGTCTCTCTCCTTCTTCCCTTACTTAGCTGGAGTCAATTTGTCTGGGATGCTGATGAAGAGGAGGTTGGTACATAAGAACCACAGGACAGAGTAGACAGGGCAGACAAGTGGCCTTACTCTATCTATGGTGCTGAAGCATCATCCCCATAGTCTAGGTCATCAGTTCCCATCCTGTAGGCTGTGACCCTCTGGGGGTCTAATGACCCATTCACAGGGGTTCATCCTGTAGGCTGTGACCCTCTGGGGGTCTAATGACCCTTTCATGGGGGTTCATCCTGTAGGCTGTGACCCTCTGGGGGTCTAATGACCCATTCACAGGGGTTCATCCTGTAGGCTGTGACCCTCTGGGGGTCTAATGACCCTTTCGTGGGGGTTCATCCTGTAGGCTGTGACCCTCTGGGGGTCTAATGACCCA